>NC_000073.6:121161374-121243874 GCF_000001635.26 Mus musculus | reverse complement strand
TCATCTTATTATATGCAGAAAAGTCCTTTGACAAAATCCAATACTCCTTTAGGATAAAAGTTCTAGAGAGATTAGAGATACAAGGGACATACCTCAACCTAATAAAGATGAATTACAGCAAGCCCATAGCCCACATGAAATTTAATGGAGAGAAACTCAAACCATTTTCAGTAAAATCAGGAACAAGACAAGGTTGTCCACTCTTTCCTTGTCTATTCAATATAGTGCTAGTGAAGTCCTAGTTAGAGCAGTAAAACAACTGAAGGGGGTCAAGGGATTACACATAGTAAGGGAAGAAGTCAAAGTATCTTTATTTGTAGATGTTATGATAATATGCATAAGTGAGTTGATAGACACTTTTGGCAAAGCAGTGTAACAGGCCCCCAGGTCTTAGCACAACTGACCCTATGATGGAAGTACCATTCAGGCCATGAAACCCAGCACATGGGCAGCATCACCTGCCAAAGAGAGAGCAAAGACCTAATTCATCAAAGTCCACACAGTTCTGGGAAAGTCCTTAAATTTACTAACCTTGATTTGGGGCTTCTGTAGTTCCGCTTCCGGCTAATTGTTCTTGCTAATTGGAGAGTGTCAACCCAAGATATGATTTTTATGCTTAAACACTCACCCTGAGAGAGGCTCAAGACTGCACTGGGGAATCAAACACCAAGCCATCAAGCAGCTAATGAAGACTTTCTGTTGGCTTGAACCCAAGTAGTCATCTCTAGTGGATGCCTCACAACAGTATCAGGATACAAAATTAACACACAAATATCAGTAGCCTTCATATATGCTAATGACAAACAGATTGAGAAGGAAATCAAGAAAACAGCACTTTTCACAATAGCCTCAAATAATATGCAATATCTTGAAATAACTCTAACCAAGCAAGTGGAAGATTTGCATGATTAAAAAAAAAAAAAACTTTAAGACACTGAAGAAAGAAATTGAAGAAGATATCAGAGGATGGAAAGATCCCCCACGCTCAAGTACTGGTAGGATTATTTTTTTAAAATGGCCATCCTACTAAAATCAATCTATAGATTCAATGTGATCCCCATTTTAAAAGGAAGAAAGAAAGAAAGAAAGAAAGAGAGAGAGAGAGAGAGAGAGAGAGAGAGAGAGAGAGAGAAAAGAAAGAGAATAGCTAAAACACTCCTGAATGGTAAAACTGTCTCCAATCTCAAACTATACTTCAGAGCTATAGTTATAAAAACAACATAGAAACAGCACAAAAACAGATACATTGATGGTGGAATAGAATTGAAGACTCAGAAATAAGTCCACACACATATGGACACCTGTTTTTTTAGTGTGTTTTTTTTCCTAAAGAAGCCAGGAATACTGAAAAAAAAAAAAAAACAACATTATTAACAAATGGTGCTGGCCAAACTGGATGGTTGCGTGTAGAAGGATGCAAATAGATCCAGACCTATCACTCTGCACAAAACTCAATTCCAAATGGATCAAGGAACTCAACATAAGGCAGACACACTGAACCTGATAGACGAGAAAGTGAGGGATAGTTTTGAACTCATCAGCACAGGGGATGACTTTCTGAACAGAAAACAAATGCTACCCATCTGCTAAAGGAGTGTGGCAATAAAATGACTCCTAATGACATTCTGTTGTACTCACAGATCACTGCCTTGCTCAACCAGCATCAGAGAAGCTTCCTCCTGCAGCAAATGGGAACAAGTGCAGAGACCCAAAGCCAGACAATATGCAGAGAGTGAGAGTGAGACCTTGGGGCACTCAACCTCCCCTCGGGGTTCAGGGAATTTTGCAGGAAGTGGAAAGAGTGTAAAAGTTAAAGGAAATGAAAGACACCAAGAAGTGAAAGCCTTCTAGACACAACAGGATGGGTGCACATATGAACTCAGGGAGACTGTGGCAGCATGCACAGAGCTAGTACTGTGTCGTACTAGAGCTGAAAGGAGAAGTGGGCACATGCCCCATCCCTAACCAAGAAGACACCTCCAATTGATATACATGTGCGAATGAGAATCTTGTTTTCTCCAAGGGAGTCTCACTAGGGAAACAAACCACTCTAAGGGTAGGTCCCATGCCAGCAGTAGACCGCCAACAGAAAACAAACTCAACGGTATCCTTGGAGGTTCTTTGAGGCTCTTTGACTTATAATGTTAGTCAGGGCAGTTAGTTTTGGGGGTGTTTTGTTTTGTTCGATCTCTGCCTTACAGATCCTTTGTGTATATATTATAGCCTCTGGCCTTGGGCTTTTATGGGATTTCCTGTGTGTGTGAAAGTGTGTGCTTCTGCATCTATATGCATTTCTTGTGCCTTTTCTTTGGCTTTTCCTTGTTTGGTATTTTTGTCCTATTCTGATTTGTTTGTGTTTTATTTATCTTGTTGTATGTTATTTTAGTTATAATTCTTTAGATGCTTGTTTGTTTTCTAGTGAGAGACAGAAAAGATGTCGATCCTGATTTTGGGAGGGGTGGGGAGTGGGAAGAACAGGGAGGAGCACAAGAAAGGGAAAAAATAATCAGAGCATATTGTATAAACAATTCTATTTTCAATAAAGGAGGAATAGGCTACTTCCAGAAAAGCAATGTGATGCCTAAAATATTGCTCCTCTCCCAAGTATCCATTTCATAATTTCACGAGCCTTCAAACACAAATGCAACAACAGTAAGGGCAGGAGGTGAAGTGGTTATACTGCACTGTATAGGTTAGGCTGTTTCAGCCACAGGTCCTTATACAGGGAGAAAAGGAAAGAAGGGTGGAGAAGATGTGACCATGGAGACAGATGTCCGAGAGATGCTTCTATGAACCAAGACACGAAGGTAGCCTCTGTTTCTGGAATATGAGTGAGAGTATCTATAGTCTGTCCAGAACCTTCAGAGTCTCCAGAAGGCGTGGCATTGATTTTAGTCTATTTTGAACCATTAACCCTATAGCAATGGTCACAACAGCAAGAAGAGATTCATAGCAGATGTTGTTGAGGGCAGGAACAGCAGGTACAAAGTTCTAAGTGGGCATCTTCTACTGCATGTGGAGATGTAGTGTGGACCAAGGGCTTTGATGATACTGGGGAGGGAGCTTCGTGGATCACCAGCTATAGGAAGCTTGGATTTTCTTCTAAGAGTGGTGGAAGACATTGGGATGTTTTAAAACAACCTGAGCTGCATTAAGACAAAATGTGGCCACTCTGTAGAGAAATACATAGAGGGTTACTAATGAGGACCCTTAAGCAGAAGCAGAAAGCCCACTAGAAGGCCCTGGCAGCAACCAGGAACAAGCGACAGCTGCCCCAATCAAAGCAGTGGGGATTCAGGTAAAGAGATGGCTACAAGATACACCTCAGACACTGACTTATGGCTCTGGAAAAAAAATCAAATAAAATAATTTGGACATCTTAATGCCAGGGGCCCTTTGATCAAATAAAAGCCAGCTTTTCAGATACCACATGTTGGCTTCTGACAGTGACAAACGATGTCACTACACAGGTAATCCCCAGAGCAGGGACTTGGGGATGTTCTGGAAGAACAGAAAGGGTAAGAGGAAAATGTATGTCCCTTCCTGAACACCCAAGGACAAATGACTCTCCGGCAAGGAAGAAATTAGCCCAAGTGCAGAAGGATGGGCTGGCTGTGCAGGGGACACTTGAGAAGTCAGACTGTTATTTATGAGGACAATGACTTACCCTCCCAAACAGCCATAAAGTCCCAACCTGTCTCAGTACTGTGAAGTTCTCAAGTTCAATCTCCAATTTGAAGGCACAAAAATGAGCACGGATCCTTCAGGAATTCAGATTCAATGTGAAGTATATCCACAGACCTGCCAGCAGATGTTACAGGGAGTTGGCAGTGTTAGACTCGTGCCTGATGACAGAAGTGTTAAGTGCAATCGGTGTTCTGATTTTATTTTTAAGCCAGGAGAGTGGGAATTAAGTTTGTCCTAGGGTGACCTTCCTAGGAGCCGCTGTCCCTCACTGGAAATAATCATCGTAACAGGGAGGCTAACAACAAAGCCATTTCTCCAGCCCTGGCTATACACAGCATCATGACACATACCATCATTATTCCACTTTAGATAAGAGGAAATGGAATCCCCAGGAAGTGATTCTAACATTCTGCAGGGAAGCAGTAGAGACTGGTCTCTACCACAAGACCACGTTCTGAAACAGAACTCCAACAACCACAGTCTACAGACCAAGTCTCAGGCATCACTGTTCTTGTAAATGAAGCTTTGTTGGAACCTGCTCATGTATTCTAATGGCTGTGGCATGGTTTCTTGAGAAATCTGAGTGTTAGCTATGGACAGCTTTTTTTTTTTTTTTTTTTTTTTTTTTTTACTAGCCAAATGTAGTCCTAACCTATGCAAGTTATATGACATATACCATAAGTATAATTTCATTTTTTAATAAAAGTGTGTGTGTGTGTGTGTGTGTGTGTGTGTGTGTGTGTGTAGATAGAGGCCAAAGGTCACTGTTGGGCATCTTCTTCAGTTGCTTTCTCTCCATCTTAGTTTTTGATACAGGGTTTCTCATAGAGCATGGAGCCAGCAGACCTAGCCATCGAGCATTGGGAATCTTCCACTTGGCCCTCCCAGATCTAGGACTTAGGCATGTGACACCACACTGAGCTTTTCTGCGCGGCTTCTGGAGGACTGGACTCAAGCCCTCATGCCTGTGCAGCAAGGACTTTCCCCCACCACATCCCTCAAGAATGATTTCTACCGCATGACTTTTCTATAGCAGGAAAGAACTTACAGAAACGCTACACAGCCAAGAGAAGGGAGACTAAGGATGAGATCACGTTACAGTTCGGAGCTTCAATGTACCCCCAAGGCCATGGGATAAAGGCTTGGTCAGAGCCTGTGGCCCTATAGGACATGGTAAAGCCTTTAGGAGGCAGGAGTCTTATGGAAGACAATGAGGTCACTGGGAACTTGCCCACAAAGGGGATATTGGTACCCCAGCCCCTTCACTTTCTCTCTCTGCCTCCTGGATACCATGATGTGAACAATGCTGCTCTTGCATGAGATTCCCCCTACTGTTTTCTGCTCTGAAGCAGGCCCCAAACAGTAGGGCCAAGTGGCCATGGACTGAAGCCCCTGAAACCTTCAGCCAAAATAAAGGAGTTTCTCCTTTAAATTGATCTGTCTTGGCCACTTATCACAACAGGAATCTGAGTTCTTCAGATAGCCAGGGTAATTGTAACCACTGCAACAGGCACAAATGTCACAAACAGTGGATGCCTTCCTCTCCCTGGCCAACCATTAAATTCAAACACCCCCTCTGCTGTATTTACACCATTACATTTCTATCGTTATTTTCCACTCAGCACTTTTGCTGGTTGGCATAATAAAGCCGAGTAAGGAAATTGTGACATGCTGTCCCCTGAGCACAGTTGCCATCACCATCTTAACCAGGATCACCATGACTCCCCACAGGAAACTCCCAAGTTTGAGCCTGTTTGTTGTTTCTTCATAAAATGGGTGGCTGGTAAAGGTCACGAGACCCTTTCCCCTGAGACTCTAACCCCTCATTCCAGTGCTCCCTCTCCACAGCTGCCTGTATTCTCTGGGGTGCTACAAGACCCCAAAGATAGAAGGGACCCCATCTATACAGTATAGGGAAGTCACCATCCATCTGGGTTGGACTTTTTGGTAATAAAGCAGTTTGAGGGCCACTACTATAAGTAACCCCTTGCCCACACTCCTATAGCAAAACCCTATAAGCTCACTGGTTCACCAGCCTAAGCTTGGGTGGAGCCATTCCTTTAGCACATTGGTGTGCTGGAACAAACATGTCTCTCCAACGAACAGTCCTTGGCCCACTTACCTGGTGATGAACTCCAGAGCCATGCCATGCTGTTTTGACTACTCAAGTTTCACAATAAACTGTGTAAGATATAAACCATATCTTGCATGTCCACTTTTCTCAACGTATACTAACTGAACTATAGAGTTATTTTATTAAGATACTCACAGTGTAAATACCACATGTTGTCCGTGGGGTATTTTTAGAATAATTTGAATCTCTAAATTCTTTCTGGTCCATTGCAGATGACTGAGCAATCTTTTTGTGGATTTTAATCCATTTCTATTGCCCGGGAAGTGTTTATAGTTTTCTTTATGCACTTGTCATGTTGCACACAGCTGGTTATTTTAAATGTTGGTGTTACTGAAAATAGTTATTTAGTTATTGACTTGCAGGTGTTCGGCTCCTAGCCAAGCTGCTTTCTCACATTCCCACAGAGGTCCTGATAATTCCTAACAGGAAATCACAGTATTTATGAATTATGTGATGAACTCTGTTGTTGTTGGTGTTGTTGGTGTTGTTGTCATCCATCATTGTTGTGGTAGTGGTTGTTTTTTGAGACAGGGTCTCTCTGTGTAGCCTTAACTGTCCTGGAACTTGCTCTGTAGATCAGGCTGACCTCAAACTCATAGAGATCCACCTGCCTCTGCCTCCCAAGCGCTGGAATTAAAGGTGTGGCCACCACCGCCCGGCTTGAACTCTTTCTTTTTAATTTTTTGTTTATTAGTTTTGCGGGTGTGTGTGTGTACACACGTTTGTATGTGTGTGATTTGTGGAGGAGGGCAGACCACAGTGTAAGTGTGTAGATGGAGGACACTTGTACAGTCCATTCCCTCCTTCCACCTTTAAATGTTTTGAGAGTCATACTTGGGGCGGGGGCGGGGAGCATCTCTGTGATTATGAGGGCCAGCAAAGTGTCAACTCACGTGAGGCAAGAAGGAGATCCAGTTCAGCACAACTCAGTAGGTGGTGCTGGTTCAGACTTCTAGAGTCTGACACTGCACAGTTTATTTCAGGCATATTTAAACACAGTACAATTTGAGAGAAAAACAAAAACGTTTTTCTGGTGTAACACGATCCTGTGTGCACAAGGAAGCATAATTACATTGAAACTCTTCTCAAAGTACACATCACTTCTTCCATGAATGTGGATTCCAGAGCTAGGCTATGTGTCCGATCTTAAAAACCTGGGGGAAACTAGGAAAGGGGATAACATTTGAAATGTAAACAAAGAAAATATCTAATTTTTAAAAAAGAATGTAAAGAGAACTCACAAAAAAAGAAAGAAAGAAAGAAAGAAAGAAAGAAAGAAAGAAAGAAAGAAAGAAAGAAGGGAGGGGAGGGGAGGGGAGGGGAGGGGAGGGGAGGGGAGGGGAGGGGAGGGGAGGGGAGGGGAGGGGAGGGGAGGGGAGGGGAGGGGAGGGGAGGGGAGGGGAGGGGAGGGGAGGGGAGGGGAGGGGAGGGTGAAGAACAATGAGGTCTACAAACTCGCTACCACTGAGCTTTTCAATTCTGAAAAAAGGATTTAGGCTTTTATTGTTGCCTGGGGTGTGTTGGGAAGAGTTTTGCAACCCTCTGCGGTGTCCATATGTCTTAACATTTCTTTGATAAATTTGACTTCATTGTTTAAAATACAAATATTTGAATATGAAAAAAAAAAAAACCCTGGGGAGAGATCTGGTGTAGTTTCAGTCATACAGATAGCATAGAAGTCGTCTGGACTATCAGCTACCTCCAATCCTGCTTCTAGGAGTATGGGGGAGCCCTGGACATGCAGATAACACAGAGGTTGCCTAGTCTATTAGCTACCTCTCATCCTGCTTGTGGGAGCTGGGTATGGCCTGGCCCTTCCACTTCCATTCCTGGCCCTCTGAGTAGAAAACTAAGTTATAGATCTCTCCCATAGAAGAGGCAATGCTGAGTGTTTAACATTCCTGGTTTCCCTGGGGCTTATCTGTAAGTGCAGGGACCTTTGGGCTCCCAACAGTACTTGGCACATCATGCTTTTACCCACTGAGCCATCTCCCTCAGCCCCACACTCTCTCTTATTGATTTATTTACTTATTGATTTATTTCCTTCTGATAATTGGATCTCTCACTTCTCTGTTATGCCATAACGTCACTGACTTGGACAATGGTCAACATTTTCACAATACGTAATAATGTATATGATCATATATATTATTTAATGCATATGACATATAACAACAGTATCCTAACATTATAATATAACTAAGTACATTGCTACAGGGAGATTAAACAAGAGTTTATTTTCTCATGGTTCCTGAGGCTGAAGCCCACCATGAAGGTGTTGAGTGGGATTCTATTCTTTGGGGCCTCTCTCCTTGGCTTACAAATGTCTACCTTCTTCTGTTTCTCCATGTGACCTTCCCTTCTACGTGTTTGTGTCTGAATCTCCTCATCCTATAAGAACAAGAGAGATGATTCTTTAAGAAGGCCACCTCCAGTCACATTCTGGGGTGCTTGAGGTTTAGGACTTTACCATATGGATTTTGGGGACTATAATTTTACACACAGCAGGGAGTATCTTTGTCTATGGTAAAAATGTATCTGCTATTTCCTCTTCAAGTCTGAAGTATACTTAGAGTTAAAAGATACATTTTGTCATGCTTTAGTTCAAATTTCTAGAGGATTTTGTGTCAGGAATGAACCTCAGGTCTACTAAACGCCTTTTGGTACCTATTGACATAACCATATGGAATATTTTATGAATAGATTTCCTGTTCTAAGACAACTCTGGCACAACATTTAGGATATATAGAGACCCCACAAAGTGACGAGAATTGTTTTAATGCACTATAAATTAAGTTAAGACTATAAACAGACAACTGAGGAGAAAGGAAACCCACCCAATCAACAGACAGAAGAAATATCTCCACTTCACTAGTAATCAAGGAAATTCAAATTAAAATGGGAATTAAAGCCCGCCCCACACAAGAGTTAGCAAGGTGTGGGAGGCAGAAATATCCCCGCCTGCTGACAGGAGGCTTTCGGCTGCAGCCTCATTCACACACGTGGGTGGGGAAGTGTACACATTTGTTCTAGCATTGTTAAAACAGTCTCTAAGAAAAGAAACAGCCTACATTTCTGTCTTAGTCCTCGCTGCTATAACAAAATGCTGCAAACTCGGTGGCTTATAAACAACAGAAGGAGGCTGGAAGCCTAGGAGCTAGGAGTCTGAATTCAAGCATTAGCTTAGTCAGGTTCTAGGGAGGAACTTGTTCCAGCTGCAGAGTCCCTCCTCTCAGAGGTGAGAGAGCGTTGGAGGCTCTGTGATAAGGAAAGGCAT
Source organism: Mus musculus (assembly GCF_000001635.26). Taxonomy (NCBI): domain Eukaryota; kingdom Metazoa; phylum Chordata; class Mammalia; order Rodentia; family Muridae; genus Mus; species Mus musculus. The sequence goes on along the minus strand of NC_000073.6, from coordinate 121,234,776 downwards.
CAATCCCATTCATGAGAGCTCTGCCTCCATGACTTAGTTATTTCCTGCATTAGCTTTATGTTAGGTACCTAAGGAGGAAAGAGTTTTTTGGCTTGGAATTTCAAAGCTTTCAAAGCAATTATGGATAACATACTTGTTTGACCCCATTTCTTTGGGCCTATGGCAATGCAGAACATCATGGCAGCCAGCATCTAGCATAGAAAATCCACCCATCTCATGGTAGTTGGGAAGAAGAGAAACAGGCCCCAAAATACTCTTCGGGGTACTTTCCCAATGACCAACTTCCTTCAACTAGACCCACCACTTCCCAATATCTGGGAAGAAAGTTTTTAACATAAAAGGCTTTTGGATCGGCAAGATCTAGACTACAAAAGTCCCAAAGTCTCCCACCCCCTAACACACTGTTAAGGCTTCACACACTAATTTGAAGTAAACACAAATGTTCTTGCCAGAACAATGTTCACATACGCAGTGGATAGCACTAACAGGCATCATGACATATCCTCAGATCACCTGAGAGGAGAGTCTCAATGAGAGATAATTTACATTGGTTTGCCCTGTGGCCATGCCATGAGGGAACTATCTTAATTAAATTAGTTGATGTGGGAACACCTAGCCCACTGTGGGCAACACCATTCCCTAGACAGAGGGTTCTGAACTATATGAGAGTTGAGAAATTGGGCTTAGTACAAGCAACCAAGCAAACACAGATGCATCCGTTCTTGCTCTCTGTTACTGCCACTGTGACATCCCCATAGTGATGGTCTGTAACCTGGAATGAAAAGCAAGTTATCTTCTCCCCTCCCCCCACATTGCTTTGTGTCAGTGCATTTTATCACAGCAACATAAATGAAACGAAGCAGACACATTTTTATAAACAAATAATTAAATAAACATGTCGTATTTATACAATGAATGGACCAGATCTTTTTGTCAACAAGGGTGAGTATCAGAATCATAATCCTGAGAGAGCAAAGCAAGTTCCAGAGGGACACATTTTATATATTTTATATACAGCCAGTTATGAGATTTTTTTTTAAGTACAAACAAAGTCATGTGTGGCTAAATAGTTGTAGAAATTTATAAAAAAGTTGTAAGGACAGCAGAAAATCATAAACTGCTGAGGAGGGGATAAATATCAACTGCAAAGAAGTTGTGATCTCTGGTTTTTGGAAGAGGATAGGAAGAAGGGAGGAGGGAGACATGGAAGCCAAGAGTCCTTCAGAAAGGATGACGGAACCCGAATGAAAGATTTGATTTTCTTTCTTTTTAAATGAAATGATCTGCAGAAGAAAAGGTTTTGCATTCCTAGGACAAATCCCGCTTGGTCATGGTGAACGATTCCATTAGCACATTATCGAATTGTTTGCTGTTATTTTATTTATAGTTTTCATCTAGTGCCGTGGTTGTCTCTTCTCCCCGTTTTCCACTATATTCTTCAAGATTGGATTTCAGGGCTCTGCTATCCTCATAAAATGAATTAAAGGGTTTTCTATGCTTCTCTATAATCTGGAACCATTAATGGAATATTAAAAAAAATCTTTTATTGGAAAATCTAAAGAAAGCATTAGAAAAATTTCTATGCAAAGAGGCTGTTTGAGACTTAACATTTGGAATGTGCATATGCGTGTATACGATTTCTTTTTTTTTTTCTGTTCAGGCTGGTTCCTTTGTTATATCTAACTTTTGTAATGCATACTTCACAAAACAAATCTGTGCCATTGCAGAGACTTGTGGGAGGTAATATCTCGGGTTTCTAATCTCTCACAGGCCTCCAAAAGGGCCTTCACATTGATAATTTTGTTTTTCCTCTCTTGAGCCGGTTTGTCAGAGATTTTTATCTAAACTCTAGTCTTCTTCCAGAAGCACCTCTCTGATACAGTTCTCACAGTCTTCTGCTGGAGAATCTGTGGGTTTCTGCTTCAATCCTTAAAGATTTATCATTCTGAATTCCTTTTAGAGTTTTTACTAATTTTCATACTTCTTGATTTTAAAGCTAGCTTCATTTATTTTTTATTTGCAACAATAAACAGCAATTTGAGAGCCCTGGCTGTGTTCCACACGTTCGCGTATGTTTTATTCACGCTCCCATTATTCTCTAAATGGTGTTTGACTCTATGTTTTATTTCTCCTTAGACTCGGTAATTTCTTAGGAGATTGTTCTCTTCACCCCATTTCCGGATAGTAATGACTGTTCAGTATAGACGTGAGAGACACAGACTATGAGCACACCCAAGACCAAAGGTGCGCCTGGCATGGTGCTAGTGGTACCGTTAGCATTCACTAAGTGAACACAGATCGGGTTAAACGCAAACATAACACATTGGTCACAAGCAATGGTGCTGACTCCTTAGTTCACATAATAACCTAAAATAACTGAAAAAGAGGCAGTTTTCTCCCCAGCTGTGTCACACAAGGCCTCCACGTATTGTTCTTAGAGACTGTGATTCAACAATAGGTACAGCTGTGGTTTGAATGAGAAACGTCACCCATAGGTTCCTGTATTTGAACGCTTGGTCTCCAGCTTCTCTTTTTGAGGGTTATGAGACCTTTAAGAGGTGGAGCCTTGCTGGAGGGAAGCATATCACTTTGAGGATGGGCTTATAGCCTGGCCCTAATTCCTGTTCTCCCTGTCTGCTTCTTGTCTGCTGATGAAATATGATCCTTCTGTTTCCTGACTGGCAGACCTGCCTCAACCTGCCTTGTTATGCAGTATGCACTCCCTGCTGTGATGAGCTGTGTGATCTCTGGAACTGTAAGCAGTGTACAGCTACAGAAAAGTAACCAAGACAGATATCCTCATTCAACCAACCGAACCCACAAGACTCCATTGTAATGAAGAGCAAAGATCTCTTAGGAATCAGGGCCAAATCCTTCCACTATCATTAAGAAGACGACCAAGAACAAACATAGTATATACCACTGCTTACACTGAAAACGCACCTCCCCAGAGCATCACTGTATCCAATACGATCAAGGCCATTCCATCTCGCCCAAGCATCACAGCTAAAACTGGCCCGTAGCTGGTAGCACCAAGTCACTATGACACACACCTTGATAAGAAACGCACATCCCAATATGTCAACTGCAGATTTTAAGGTGTCAGAGCCATGAGGTGACTCAGCAGGTTAAGGCAGTTGCTGCTAAGCCTAATAAACTGAGTTCAATCCCCGAGACCCATAGAGTAGATGTGTGGCATAGTGTGGGCATAGGTATATACTCGCCCATCCCCATGCACAAGACACATAAATTAATATATTTTCCCTGATATAGCTGTCTCTTGTGAGGCTATGTCGGGGCCTGGCAAACACAGAAGTGGATGCTCACAGTCAGCTATTGGATGGAACACAAGGCCCCCAATGGAGGAGCTAGAGAAAGTACCCAAGGAGCTAAAGGGGTCTGCAACCCTATAGGTGGAACAACATTATGAACTAACCAGTACCCCCGGAGCTCGTGTCTCTAGCTGCATATGTATCAGAAGATGGCCTAGTCGGCCATCACTGGAAAGAGAGGCCCATTGAACTTGCAAACTTTATATGCCTCAGTACAGGGGAACGCCAGGGCCAAGAAGTGGGAGTGGGTGGGTAGGGGAGTGGGGGGGAGGATCTGGGGGGCTTTTGGGATAGCATTGGAAATGTAAATGAAGAAAATACCTAATTAAAAAAAATTAATTAAAAAAGAAATGTGGAGGGAAACAAACAAACAAAAAAAAAACGGAAAAAAAATCTAACACATCCATCTGTAACCTTCCATTTTTTCACAATAAAACAGTTAAAATTTCTCATATATATATACATAAGTATGTATATATTATACATATATATTAATAAATGTTTCTTTCAAACCACATTAGCACTGTTTGTGTTGTTAATCTAACTGCCCCCCTTGCCTTCAAAGCAGCTAATACTGGGAGATGGTGCTGCAGTCAAGAGCATATACTGGTCTTCCAGAAGACAGAGTTAGACTCCTATCAAAATGTCAGGGAACTCACAACCACCTGCAACACCACCTCCAGGGGATCTGATACCTCTGGCCTCTATAGGTGCCTGCACACACACACTCTCTCTTTCTCTCTCTCTCTCTCTCTCTCTCTCTCTCTCTCTCTCTCTCTCTCTCTCTCTTTCTCTCTCTCTCTCTCTCTCTCTCACACACACACACGCACACACACACACCTTTCAAAAATTGATTTTAAAATAAATACAAAGATCTCTCGCTAGCTATTTGGTGGCTGTATTTTAATGTTTTTCCTGAGTTCATGCATATATTCATCCATGAAAACCCACATGGAAGATTTTGTACCTAAAATAGTCTCTTCTTTAAAACTAGGATCGTAGTATACAAACTTACTTAACAGGAGAGTACAGATAGTCCCACATACACGTATCTGACATTTTCTCAATCACTGCATAGGATTCTAGAATATAAAAATACTACAATTTCTTCAATAGTCCCCATTTTCTGGAGAAGTCTGAAGGATTTTGCAGATTGCAGATATTTATGATAGATGGGTTTCTACTGAATGTTTATTCTCATTTCTGAGGTCAAAGAGCGCACACATTTTGCACTTCAGTAGCTCTGTCCAGATTTTTTTTTCCTTTGACTGTTTAAAACAATTTCTATTCACACAGCAAAGGAGGAGACTTTTCATTCTCTCTCAATGATCACAGCCACGATTATGAGTCATTTTGATTTGGGCAAAATTAATGAATTTCCAGTGTGATCCCACCATGGTTTTGATTTACATTCCTCTTCCTCCCATAAGAATGAGCATAACATCGTCAGCGCATCGGCTATTTGCATTTCCTTGTCTGGAATTGCCTGCTCCTTTCCTTTGTCTATCTCTTTATTGAATTTTTTTTTTTTTCATTTTTAGGTCTCGTAGATTGAAAGCTTAGCCTTGGAGCCCTCCAAGGGTTTCCTTAAAATGGCCTACTACAGGGTTAGTAGTTTTCCTGGTATCATTGGTATGAGAGAGAAAAGAAAAAAAAGAGCACAAGGGTGCCATTTCGTCACTATATGCATAAAAACCAATAAAATTAATATAAAGAAGCAAGCCAGATGGGGTGAGAGAAAGAGCTAATAATATCGCTTAAATACCTAGAATCAGCTATATTCTGAAGGTTTGACTATTGAGTTTCCAAGTTATAAGATCTAATAAATTTCCTGTTGCCCATGACCCAAAACTTCCTGACTAGAGTGTCATTCTCCTGTTAGTTCCCGGTGCAGGTAACACTTGAACTTTGCTTATTGTAACCTTTGGGTTTCCCATAACATGGATACCTGCAGAGATTTCCTGGCAAAATAGCATATGCCAGTCCAATGGAAAGAGCTCATAGCACATGTCTAGTGTATGGGTCACCAGAAAGAAGATGAGTCTCTGCAGTTATGTGGCTTCCGTGCTGTACATTGGCTGGGCACACTCAGGGGAAGCTCTACCAAGAAATATGCACAGGTTGGTATTATAAACCACAAGTCACACCTGGTGGTGTTTGCTTTAAACAAATAAAAATAAAAATCCTGAGCCCACAGGTGTGCCAGAAGCCAGGCTAGCTCTCCGTGTAACTGTCATAAGGTTGGTTTGTGTCTTCCATTAGCCATGTGTCCTAGGATTAATAAACAGGGCTTCAAGGGAAAGGGGGCATTAAGAGCTTCTACATTTTAAAACTTTTGTAAACTCTTTAACAGAGGGGACTCCATGATACATGGTATAGAGATTTGTATTCTAAATAGACAGGAATCTGTTTGATATTGAGGTGCTAAGAGATTAACCAAACTTTGAACACACTGTCAGCAGATTCGAAGCGCCATCACTTTTTTGCACGATATAAAGACATCTAAGACCACCAACAATCTTTGCTAATGTTTATCATGGGCACCTTTTGTGCTATACATGGAAAGAAACTCTTTGGATATTTCTTCATTATCTTTGTCCGTAAGTCAGGTACCAGGGCTTAGAAGACAGTTGAGCTCATACATCCAAGGTTCTGCTGGGCAGAATGAGGCATGTTGCGCTGAAGTCACAACAAAATAAATAAATAAATAAATAAATAAATAAATAAATACATGCAACTCAGCATCTCAACCACTTAGCCAATGTTTGTTTCCCTGTGCCCTACACAGCCAGCAGAACAAATCAGACCATGGCTGCTCATCTTGGAATAATGAGAGCTCTGCCTGAGCTGGGCTGCAGGCTCACACAGCAAGAAGATGGAAGCACACCAAACTGCACGGTATTTTTTAAATTGTAAATCTCGTTAGCATAAGTTCTGGGAAGATGGTTCTGTGGGTAAAATGCTGCATAGAGTGAGGATACTGAGCACCCGTGTAAAGCATCTCCCTAGAGCTCGCTGGGAAGGCAGTCACAGAAATATGCTGGGGGCTTGCTGGCCAGCCAGTGGGAGACCCTTCTCAACATGTCCAATGTTTGCCCGTCATATTCACGCTTCATCCTTGTCCCCTCTGCCCCACCCTTCCCCTTTCATATCTTTTTTATTTTTTTTCTCCTCAGATTCCTCATATGAGAATAAGTGTGACAACTGTCATTCTAAGTCTGGCTTATTTCACATAACACAGATCCACCCACTTTGCAGTGATGTAATTTCCTTGTTCTTTATGACTGGCTAATATCCATTGCCACTACACGCTATACTTTCTTTGCCCATCCATCCACTTGTGGATGCCTTGGTTGAGCCCATATATTGGTTCTTAGGAATAATACCATAATAAACATGAATATTTGGGTATCTCTATTTGTAACTCTTCTCTTCCTACCTTGAGTGCACACAGGGGCTTGTTTGTCTAAGGAACTGCAAGAGGAAGCAGTAGACAGAACAGCATCATCAAGAAAGCAACCCAAATGCTGGTGAGGATGAAGCAAGAGGAACCATGGTGGAGACTCTTGTTTCTCAGTGATTAAAGTATCCGACAGAAGTGCCTTAAGGAAGCAAGGTTAATTTTAGCTTGTGGTCTCTGAGGGTTGGAGTCTGTCACAGTGGGAAGGCATAGACTTTTGCTCAGTCGATGGCAGCCAACCTCTGCAGCACTGACTGTCAATGTGGCAGAGGACTAAGGCAGGACTGGAGCCTTCAAAGGCTCTGTCAGTTCGGGCCCTACCTCCTTCCACAGCACCCTCTCCCTCAAATACTGCCAGCAGGTGGGAAACAAGGACTCCAGACGTGCTTAAGGAAAGTCTGTCTAATATGTTAATCTCTGTGAAGCAAAAGTCTCCACCAGGGTTCCTCTGGCTTCATCCTCACCAGCGTTTGGTGCCGTTGCTCTTTGGGTGATGCTGTTTTGACTGCTGCTTGCTCCTGCAGTTCATTAGACGAACAAGGCCCTGTGTGCATTCAGCAGGAAGAGGGCAGGGGTTCAATCCCACCTGTGCCCAGAAAGAAGAAGGCTGGAGATAAAACAAGAGCAGTGGCCAGGACCACAGAGCACGGGCTGGTCTGGCCTCTTCCCCAAACAGAGATGTAACAATCCCGGAGAACTCTCTCTGTTCCTTTCTCTGCCGATGTTCCAGGTGAAGCCTTGAGGCTTGAAAGTCTGTTTGCCTAACCTCACCTTTCCCTGTCTGCCCCAGTTCTGGTCTCTGACACTCTCCCGTAGGAATTCTAGTCTTTTCATTTGATCTTAGTAGAACTTTTGGTCTCCAGGACACAAAGCTCTTCTGAAAGTCTGTATTTGGATCAGCAGAAGGGTGATTTGGGTTTCCTTTTTCTTTCTTTTTTTTTTTTCCAAGGGAAGTTTAAAACCCTTCATTCTGTATTCAGGAATAAATGAGAAGTGGTGTTATTTATAATTGGCTCCCTCTAATTCAGACTAAATGTAGATTAATCCTAATTGATAACACATAAAATTTAATTAAACCTTAATAAAGAACCTGGGAAAGAGTCCTCCATAGATGATATCAATGGTAATGTCGGATGCTGGGAGCTGCAGTATGGGAGATAAAACGTAATGTGCGCAAGAGTTTCCAGGCCTTTCTGAAAGTCCAGACACAGGTCATTACCTCAAACATGACATTCATTAAAATCGTGGACAATCTGAGAGATGGTGCCCTCTACACTGCTCTCTGGTAAGAAGTTTGGACTGCAAGAGTTCCCTGGGCCCCTAGCACCTCCCTCCTTGCCCCAGAAGGCCACACTCAGGCCTTGAAGCCACCCTGAGTAGCTCCCAGAAGTTGCTGTCACAGCCTCTGTCTCATCAGATAGCCCCCACCCAGTTCCACATCTTGTTGCAGAAACCCAATTAACACAGCAACATAAGCATCTCCCTTCTGATCAATGTCCCCAGCACAGTAACATTTTTCTTTCATGTACTCACGAATATTTTAATGTGTGCAGGAGTGACTGAGAACCGATCTTCCATGGTCAATCACTCTAGAATCTAATTATTTAAAGCATGAATAGAGAGTGCAGGCAGAGGTGGGGATCTCTGCCTTACAATGGGAACAGTCACCCCAGCAGCTAAGAGAGGGATCAAAAGCAAAGGCAGCGTGGATTTCTGAGTTCAAGGACAGCCTGGTCTACAGAGTGAGTTCCAGGACAGCCAGAGCTACACAGAGAAACCCTGTCTCGAAAAAAACCAAAACAAAAACAAAAAAAACAAAATAACAAAAAAACAAAAAAACAAAAAAAAAAACAAAGGCAGGCACTTGTCAAGACCAGCAAGTTCCCCTAGGAACAAGGAGCTGGGTCGATGCTATAGTAGACTGCAGAACATCAGCCTTTCTAGAGAGACAACCATTTCTCTACCTACAGTTGCTGGGGAGAAGTTTTACTTTGCAATATAACCTGAAAGGAAAACTCAGATTTTTAAATTGGTGGAAAAAATGTTAAATACTTTGCAAGCCTTTGCTTTCTGGTTTAAAAGTCTTCCCCTATCTTTGGGGACACCTTTTCTTTGGTCTATTTCTTCCCTTAATTGTCCTTCATGGGCCATACATATCTATAATCCTGTCACTCCAGAGGATATGAGGCAGGAGGATTTCTGTGAGTTTGAAGGTAGCCAAGACTATAACAAGACCTGACTTTAAAAAAAAAAAAGACTCAAAAAAATCTATAATGTTCTTCAAACAAATTCCTTTTTAATTTTTTTAGTTTTTAAAAAAATTTTATGCATACGAGTATTTGTATATTTGTATTGCACCATATGTATTCCTCATGTCCAAAGAGATCAGAAAGGGCCATCAGATCCCCTGAAGCTGAAGTTACAGACAGTTGTGAGCTACCATAGAAGTGCTGGGAACTGAACCCAGGTCCTCTGCAAGAACCCTTGTCCAATGTTCTCAACGGCTGAGCTATCTCTCCAGAGTCCTCTCACGAGTTCTTAATGAATGCTTACCAGTTACTAAGTACTTTTCTAGCACAGAAGAAGGGGAGATAAACAATCAATACTCCCTCCTTGGGTAGCTTATATTTGAGGAGGAGGAGGCAGGCGATCCCAGTGATGTAACAAGTAAGTGAAATATGCATTATGGTACATCAGGTAAGTGCTGAGCAGAGACAGGACAAGCACCATGCTGGAAACTGGGATTTCGGAGGGATTGACCATTGCTGGGTAGACAAAGCCACCAAGAAAGGTCTCCTGCAGACAGTGATGAGAGAGCAGAAACTCAAAGGCCAGGGAGCAAGCCATGCAAATACCCAGGCTGTCACTGAAGGGAGAGGGGACAGCTGGTGCAGAGCTCTAGGCTATGAGTGTGCCAATCAGGCTCCAGAACTTGCAGTGGAGTAAGCAGGGAGACTGGTAAGCAGTAAGGGGTGGAGCACATGTTGGCTAGGTCACTGGAATGATGTTGGTTTGTAAGAGTGGCTGTAACCGATGGGTCCACTGGCTCAGGTAAGAGTAGCATCCATAGACATGGGGAGAGGCAATTAGATTCTAAATATAGTTTAAAGATAGAACTGGTAGAAGATACGTGGAAGTTGGCCTGTGGGGACTGGGAAAATGGAAGTTCAAGGACAGGAGAGTGTTTTAGCTTGAATAACTGAGAGGACAAGAAGATACCATACCCACCCACCCAGATGTCCCCAGACAATTTCAAACAGTTGAGAGAACCCCAGCTCTAAAGGACTAATGACAATGGTAACAACCACTGCATTCTTACTGAGCACTCAATACACGTCAAGGCAGTTTACACACACATTGATCCCATATCAACCCTGTGAGTGATAGAGTTTCTTAGTACCACTTTCTCCACTGAAACACTGAAGCTTAAGAAGTTTCATGAAGGCTGAGAGGACATAACTCAATGGTAGAACACTCACCTAGCATGTTCAGGGCTCTGAGTTCTATCTATCCACATCACTAAAAAAGGAGTGAAAGTGTCAAGTTTACACAGCGGGTACATTTAGGGCCATGGTTTGAGCCTAAAGCTCAATGACTGCAGGGCTTGTGGCCACAACCACCATGGCATGTTTTCCCTTCAACTCTTTTGGTTTTCTAGCTGCTTGCCACTTGTCAGGCACGAGCTAGGGCACTTTCACAAGTGGCTTCAATTCACCTTTATAATAAAACCTGTGGTCCATAGCCCCGCCCCGTTCTCCCAGAGGGGAGAGGTGGGGCCAAGCATCCAGCACTGGCTGGAGAGCCAGAGACTTCCTTTGTGGGGTGGTAGGCTGTGCACAGGCAGCTTGGTCCCTGGTCGAGGAAAGATCTGGAACTCAGGAGCCCTGGTGGGCAGTGACTTCCACCTGCATGGGATAGAGGAAGTTCAGCCATGGCTCCTGGGTACCTGTCACATAGCTACAGCCTCCCACAACCCCACTACAGAGAGGGGCTGCAGAGAGCCCCCTTGTCATAAAGGCTGGTTACCTAGAAAAATGCAGAAAAGATCACAGCTTTCTGGGGTTTGAATGGCAGAAATGGTGGAATGCTCTCAGCAATACCGTGTTCTGTTATTACAGGAGTGATAAAGACAAACAACAGAAAGGTGAATTTGCAATAGATGGCTATGATGTCAGAATGAACAACACCCTTAGGAAGGATGGAAAGAAAGATTGCTGTTTTGAAATCTGTGCTCCGATAAATGTATCTATCGGTTTACAGCAGTCTCTCCCAACGATGCTGAGGAATGGGTCCAGCGGCTGAAATTTATATTACAAGACATGGGATCTGATGTTATTCCCGAGGATGATGATGAAAGAGGAGAATTATACGATGACACTGATCATCCTGTCGCCGTCAGCAGCCCACAAAGGAACCAACCAATCGGTGATGAAATCTATGAAGAACTTCCAGAGGAGAAAGAGGACTCTGCTCCAGGAAAGATGGACGAGCAAGGGAAGGGGAGTCGGGACAGTGTGCATCACACCTCGGGAGATAAAAGCACAGATTATGCTAATTTTACCAGGGTTTGTGGGGCTGCACTGGAGCTCTTTCTGATGAGTTGTCCTTTAAGCGCAGTGATGTGATTTACATTCTTAGCAAGGAGTACAATAGATATGGCTGGTGGGTAGGAGAAATGAGGGGAGCCATTAGCTTGGTGCCTAAAGCCTACCTATTGGAGATGTTTGATATCTGAGAGTCTTCTGTCCATCTGCAAGCGCCTTGGAATGAACACAGTACACCTGAATGCCTGCTCGGAACCACCTTTCTTTGGGTGAACAGTCCTGCCTCAGCTGTCATTCTATGTAGACGCTCACTAAAGCACTCTGATGTCAGATTAAGCAGGCAGTAATGGGTTACATTAGATACAAGCAGTAGAGATAAGACCTGTTGCTGTTTTGCAAGTAATAATTAGTTTGTATGGAAAAATTCATTGTGATTGTACGTGAATCTTAGTCATTGAAGCTGCCAGTGAGGGTTGCTGTTTCTCTTTGTCGCTGGGTTTAAGTTATTTCTAGAGTGCCACATATAATTTCCTAGACTTTGTACATTTTGAGTCAATAATAAAGACTTCTTTAAATCTGTTTTTAAAAAAATGTGGAACAGGAGTTATTCTTCCCATTTCCAAGTGGAAATTAACCAAAGTACCCAGTCCTCAAGTCCCTTACTCAGAAACTAGTCTCATGAAAATTGCAAGTAGAGAACGCTATGATGGAGACACCCTGTCTTCTCAGAAGCAGCACGTTGAATCTCTAATCCCCCAGTGTGGTGTTGTCTGGAGACATGACCCTTAGGGTGCTAACTAGGCAGGCATTACCATTGATATAATCTATGGAGGATTCTTTATAGAAGCTCAGTTAAATTTTATGTTACCAATTGGAAGTATTCTACATTTAGTCTGAATTACAGGAAACCAAATATAAATAATGTCACTTCTCATTTACTTCAGAATCTTGAACTCCAAGTTCAGTGACAGACTCTGTCTCAAAAATAAAGAAACAAAGAAATAAATAAATAAGATGAATAATAACTAAGAGAGACACCTAATGCTGATTTCTGGTCTCCACACTTGAGCCCACACATATCCAAGTATGCACACACATGCACAAATATGTATACAAGTACACACATTTTAAAAAGAGAAAAGAAAGAAAGAAATTCCAACATTTCTTTCCTCTTCTTTGATGAAAACCGCCCTATAGACCCATAAGGAAGAACTATTAGGGGGTATGGCCTTGTTGGAGTAGGTGTGGCCTTGTTGGAGTAGGTGTGGTCTTGTTGGAGTAGGTGTGGCCTTGTTGGAGGAAGTGTGTTGCAGTTAACTTCCTGTGGCTTGACTATCCAGATGACTCTCAGCTCCTTCTCCAGCACCATGTCTGCCTCAAGCTACCATGTCTCCTGCCATGATGATAATGGACTAAATCTCTGAAACTGTAAGCCAACTCAGTTAAATGTTTGCCTTTACAAGAGTTGCTGTGGTTATGGTGTCGCTTTACAACATTAAAAGCCTAAGACCTCCTCCTCCTCCTTTTCCTCCTCCTTCTCCTCTTCCTCTTCCTCTTTCTCTTCCTCCCCTCCCTTTCCTCTCATTTTAGGTATAGCAAGAAGACAGCCATTTGCAAATGAAGAAGACAACCCTCATCATAAATGAAGACCCTAGGATCTTAACCTTCAGATTCAGGAAGTGCATCTGCTTGCTTTTTTTGACTCCTGACCCTTGGTATTTTGTTATGGAAGAGTGAATTGACTGAGATAGGATGGCTGGAATCTACCCAAGTGTCCCAGCATTGACTTGGGAAAGTAAGAAACCAAGCAAAGTGAGAATGGAGGGACATAAGATGGTCTCTGCACTTTTGGAAGATGACCCTCCCTGGGATAATGACTAATTACTAATGGTAAGCTAGACACCAATGCCGGTGTATGCCATCCAACTGAAACCTCTCTCTGTGCTCTGCACTGCACTATATACTGAGGGTACAAAGATGGACAGGGGAAAGCTCCTGGAAACATCCATGGGCAGTGAAGAATGTTGGAGGCATCTGCATTTCTCCAAATGATTCGCAAGGCTTATTTAAATGCATCGTAACTGCCACCGAGCCGAGTGTCTATTCCCAGTTCTTTTCCTTAAATGTTAAAACTAAAGACAGCACTTGCCATCTGGTGCAGTTTGAGATCTTCTCCTTCCCCCAAGGCCTCCTGACATGGCGATCCCTGGCTGGTGCCCTGTTTGATACAGCTCACCAGCCTACTTAGGGGCATCTTGAAGCAGGCAGAGCATCTGCTGGCCGCTCCTCTGTAGTGCACAACGCTGTAACCTTATTATAACTCCTGCCTTGCAGATGATTCCAGGCTTCTGGACAATCAGAGACCTGGATCCTAGGGTGACCAGCTCATGCATCTCCTCATCCAGATCCTTGAATGCCTGTTATTTATTCAAAATAGATTTGCTAAGCATCTTCTCTGTGCTGAGCATGGTTATCGATGATACGGTGGTAAACAAGAAAGATACAGGCGTCGTCCTATAAAGCAAAATCTAAAGGGGGAAGACCAGCCATGAGTAACTTCAGTGACTATTGGGGAAACATACAGAGCACCTCAAGAATACATAACGGGCAGATATTGACTGCTACACATCTCCTAGGGAATATGATATTTGAGCTGGGAATTAAGAATATCAGCCAGGCCTGTAATCCTGACTGCTCGAGAGACTAAAGCTGGGGGATCCTAAATTCAAGCCCTGCCTGGAGAATTTATCAAGACCCTTTCTAAAGCGTATAAAAGTGAAAAACGGAAGAAAAAGAAAAGAAGAAATAAAAGAAGCAAATGTGAGTTGCTGGTGACAAGGACTGCTGAGTGACTCAGGCAGGAAGGGCAGTAGGAAAAGCTCTTGTCAGTTTGGAGGAGAAAAAAAAAAAAAACAAACAAACAAGGGAGAGGGATCGGGTGAGATGGAGCAAAGAATTATGGCCGTCCGTCCTGTCGGGTCATTTTAAGAAGTTCGTTATTTATCCTGAAGGCAGAGGAGAGTCACTAAAGGGTTTACAGGGAAAGTTGATTAGGTTTGCATTTTGTAAAGGTAATTGTGATACTGAGGGATGGAAAAACAAGGAGACAAGGAGTGTCCATGCCGTACAGCGGTACAGATGGGAGAGAGCGGTACAGGCGCTGCGGAGATGGGAGGATGGGGTCCAGAAGTGAGTTTGGTAGATGCCACAGGGTGTAGTGAGAGGTTGGGCGAGGTGGGTGAGAGGCAGGGAAGGGCAAGGGCTGATTTTATCTTGAACTGTTACGGTTCCTGTTTTAGATGATAAAAACTGGGAGAGCATCGGGCCTGAGGAGGAGGAAGGGATGCAGGGCAGTGCTCAGAGATTGGTCTCTAGACACGCCGACTCAGATGCCATGCAAGAAGGCGAGAGTAGAAAGGAAAACTGGCCAGCTCTTCCATACTGGATACTTATTCTTACTGTCATATAAAAAAGACGTGGTTAGGATGAGTGAATCCTTTAATCCTGCCAATCCCAAGGGGTTCGTGTGCTGCTGTTGGAGACAAAATACAACCGAATGTACTGGGTGTCACGTGATGTGGCAACACCCGTTTCTGTACCTTGGAAAGCTCCCGAGCTGCCTCAGCAAAGCGTCCTATGCTTCTTGCCTGTCTCTTGTCCCCTACAGCCTCCTCTGACCTTCTCTGACCCATTTTTGTGTATGTCACTCACTTGCTCTATTACCTCAGCTTGAAAAGCAAATGACACAATATAAGTCAAAAAATCTTCCATTCTCTAGTTTAGGGGTGGGGGGGGGGGGTTGGTTGGTTGGTTTTTTTTTTTTTTTCTTTTGAAACAGGATCTTGGTATGTGTCACAGGCTGGCCTTGAACTTATGATCCTCTTCCCTCAGCCACCTGAATGCTAGGAATACAGGTGTGTGCCACGAAAGCTGGCTGTTACTTGATTGTTGGTGTGATTTTCCACAAGACTATGTGAGTTGGGGGTGGGGGAGATAGGAGATCAATGGGAACCTTCCCAGTATCTAACAGTGTAGTGGAAAGGAGAAAGGGAAAGTGGAAGGAGTGACAGATTAAGCAATGAGTACTGCAACCTGTGTGTGTGTGTGTGCATGTGTGTTCATATGTCTGAGTGCACACAGATGTGTGCCCCAACGCATGTGTTGAGCTGAGAGAATACCTTCAGGTGCCAGTCCTCGCCATCCACCTTATTTGAGACAGGCTCTCTTCTTCATGCTGCTTGCCACTACGGATGTCAGACTCTGGCCCATGAGCCTCTGTCTCCACCCCCCACCTCACCACAGGCATCCCAAGATTATAGGCCGATGCTTCCGAACCCAGTTCTTATATAGCTTGAGAGATTTGAAATCAGGTCTTTGTGCTTGCATGACAAGCACTTCAACCACCCAGACATCACCCCAGCCCCAAGAGAGGAATCTTGAAATAAGCCTTAAAAGGTGCCACAAACAATGTCCATTTAAAAATGTAGTCTGGGTGCAAGAATAGAACTTAGTGATGAATAAACACTTCAATAACAGTATTGATCCAGGTCCCAAACTACTTATTAGAAGATTTAAAAAAAAAAGATAAAAAGATGAGGGAATGTGAGTGAGCTCTTGTGCACTCATATGCCATAATGTTCATAATATGCTTCATTTGAAAGTGGAGGGAAGGGTGGCTCGCTGTGCAGAGTCTGTCCACAACACAGCAGGTAACAGGTTAACTCCAAGCACAAATTTCAGATTTCTCAACTTTCACTCTGACCTCAGTGTTCACTCTCACTGACAGCCGGCAAGCTGGAAAACTGTTACTTTTTAAAACATCTATTTCCCACCCTACCAAAAAAGATTCTTTCTTTAAAAAAAAAAAAATCCTGGTGTGGCTCCAATCAGAGTTGTGTGATGACCGTCCTGCTGGAAGGAGTTTAGAATCCCAGGTCACAATTTTCATTGTGGTCACGGCAGCGCACATGTCAAATAACATTTACATAAAAGACCAGCTCTCACAGGCTTGCCCAAATTCTCAGACACATTCATCTTTGCATTCCCAGCAGGTGCGAGCTGCAGAATTTTAGGACTTGTACTCAGGGCCCTCTGCCCGACGCTGTCAAAGGCTGCGGGAGCCTCTCCTTCCTGAAGGGCCTGTCTCAGCTCCCTTCTCCTCACCCATCTATCTTCATGCTTGGCCTCTGTCCCTTAATATTTCTCATTATTAAGCTCTGCCACCCTGCCTGCTTTGTCAGCACTCTGCGGGCATACACACTGGCAGATGTGCTGCTGTTGTTCACGCTGTATCTGGCCCACTCTCCGGCTTACGGTAGACTTTCCAGGATATTTATTGCTTTGCGACAAGTTATTTGCAAAGTGACCCTCCTCGCTGGTTGCTGTCACAATTGTGACAACTGTCTCTGCCTGGTTTCTACTACTGAGGACACAAAGCTTGTTCTAGGGCAGGACTGGAGAGAGAACTATTCCTTCCATCTGAAGGAACAGAATCCATTTGTCTGTCTGCCTCTTCCAAAGACCCTTGCCTTTCCAGGACTCTCCACTCTTCTCTTTCCATTAAACTTACTCTTCCACATGTTCGTACCTGTACACGAAGCATTTTCCTTGCCCCACCTTCTCAACCTCTCTTTAGCCCCCTTTTCACATTCAAGTCTTTTTGGAGTCTAACCAGGACTGACTGTATGACCATGTGTGTAGAACTATCCATTGGAGATTGGTGGGCTTAGCAGCTACACAGCTGAAGTCAATGACTCTATGCTGCCTGCCCCGGTATCCACCAGGAGCCAATAGCTCCCAGAGAGGGGGTCCATGAGACCCTACTTGGCCCCTGACTGGTTATTGGTCACCAGTCTTGTGCAGGTCCACACAGCTGCTGTGATTTCTTGGTTACAATAGCATGGCATACCAGATGACAGGAAGGATGGTACCTTTCCCAACCATGAGCTCTTACATGCTCTATGCTCCTCCTTCCATGACATCCTCTGAGTGATACAGATGTCCTGGTTAGGGCCGAGCACACAGCAGTTACTTATTTTAAGCACCTGGAGCAGCCATACATCTGCATTTGCTGCCGTTCGCTGTGTAAACTAAACCCTCCAGTGTCGATCTAAGATGAGCATTCAGGAGGCACCACCAAGCCTCCCCTCCCCCCTCAGCATCTCTGTCTACTCATACCATTATCTGAGTCTCCTCTGTTGCTTTAGAATGTTTATCACGGAACAAAACATCTTTCGATTCTCCGTTGCTGTTGTTGAAAACTAGAAAGAGTCATTCTTCTTAAAGACACCTCCAAGCTGAGGGCCAGAAGAAGGACTTCAGGACGCCAGTGATTGGCCCATGACTGGTTAGAAGGTTGTTCAGTTCACATGGGGTCAGGAGGACAGCCTCAAATTTGCTTCACCACAGAGAGCAGTTTTTCAAGGGAGCATCTAGTCAGCAGGCAATGTCCTGCCATGCAGTGACCCAGGAGCCCAGGGTCTTTGTATCTTGTGACCCCACATCCCCTAGAGCTTTGAATCCACCCTCCATTCCATGAGGGGGAAGACTAAGGACAGAGAAGGTGCCACTTCTTTAAAAGCCCAGACCCGGCAGTGACGCATGTCACTCCTACCCTTGGCTCATTGACAAGGACTAATCACACCATATGTGATACGAGGGGAGCTGAGCCCTTTGCTCCCTGGCAGCTGAAGAGCTGCCTCCCAGCTGCAATGCTAGGAAAGGGTTGTCACCTACCACCTTCAGGGAAGACCATCTAAGACGATCAAGGGAATCCAGCTCCTTGGAGGCCAAGAACACATTCTCAGACTCATTCTTCCCAAGTCTCTTAATAATAACTCTGTTACCTGTTATAGGATGTGAGGGTTTTTATGAAATTATGGAGTGACTTGGAACCAAAAGGTTGTTCAAGGGTACAACCCAGGTAAAACTTCAAACGAGGCTAAAGTACACATGACCTTACATCAAAAACCCATAGGGGTCAAAGTACAAGTTCAAGCAGCTCATAGCTTTCAGCCTCTGCCTCAGCAGTACATCCAATGGGGCCAACACCTGTCATGACCCAGGAAGTAGATCCCAAGATGAACTACAGTTCCCTTCAGGAATGATCTAAAACTCCACAGAAGCCCCAACAACATTCTCCTGGGGACCGAGTCTTAAACACACGAAACTTCAACATTCAAAATTCAGAAATTTCCCTTTTTCTATACCTTTCTGCTGCCCTCAGAGAATCTTGCCATGGTCATCAGCCCTGTTTCCTATCTTCGAGGCCACCATCTACTCCATGAGAGATACCTGTAGTAAACTCCTAGAATCTGTGTCCAATAAAACTGAAACATAACATTTTTATGCAAGTGCTACTGGGCCATAACGAACATTTTTTAGGTATTTTCTTTCACAGAGGAAAAAATACAATTCATTCTTTTCCTTAAAAAAAAAATCTTAAAGAAAATTGCTAGTGGGAAAGACTTGGCATTTGAAACCTGGTGGGAGATTTCTCCAGCAGATGGTTTAGTGACAAAAAGCTTTTAAGAATTTCTGACTAGAGAGAGAGGAAAGGAAAAGGGAAGGCAGGAGGGGAGGGAGGGAGGGAGAAAGAGAGGGAGGGAAGAGAAAGGAAGAGAGAGCTGATGTGATAAATGTGTTAAAAAGAAAGCCATTCTTATTCAAGGTCTGATGACTCAAATGATCTATACACTGGATCATAGACTCATTTCCAAACCTGGCCTTGCATCAGAATAGCATGGAAGCATGTTTAGAATACTCACGGAGTCAGAATATCTGTGGATGGTGACCAGACATGAATAATTTTAAAGCTCCATCAGTGATTATGTTGAAAGCCAGTGGCCCTTGCTTGTTTAATTTCGATAAGATCTCTGAAGCTAGGTAGATTTTATTGTCTCAGAAAACACCCTATACTCTCTGACACTTATTTATCTTTTTCTGTCTATTCTAACCTGCCTGCAGCAGACCCTTCACCTGGGCCTTCCTAGTTTCCCAGGAAGCATTTGGATGCTGTTCTTATGCGTCCCGTGGGTGAACAGACCAGTACACTTGATCGTTTCATCTGCAAACAAGAGCAAAGGAGTTCATGGCCCATTCACCCTGAACTGTATCATAGCCAGAGTCTCTGTCAAATGTGGCTGCTCTGAGGAGGCAGGGAAGTGTCCTGGGAAGGATATAAGCTTTGGCTGATAGGCTTCAACATGCAGAAATTCCCTCTGCTGGCTGAGAGCCCAGGACAGATCTGGCCAATCCAGCTTGTTTAGTGCATAACATGGGATTGGGTTATATTAACCCTAGAGCATGGGAAGACATCTGAGGAAGGCCCCACTGAAGAACAAGAATTGGACAATGGTGCTATCCTTATTCCACTTCTCTGGACCATCTTACCCCTATGAACTGGAGAACCAATGAACAACAGCCAAGAGCAGATGGCATTACAGAATTTTTTCTACAGAAGGGTTATTCCGTAAGGATAATTGTGCATACCAGCAGTCTCACAGTCAGGATGTTGAAGCCTGAGCTATATAACAAACTCTAGACCATCCTGAGCCAGAATAATAAAACTTTGTCATAGATGGATAGATAGATAGATAGATAGATAGATAGATAGATAGATAGAAAAGTAGATCCAGATATATCATCTAGAATATGCTTTAGAGGAAAGTGCCTTTCTCTGCTTTCCTTTATGCAACACAACTAGCAGCAAATAGACTGCTACCTCTACTTCCAGATACCACTCAGACTAGAAATCCCCAATAGCCTGGACCAGTGATGAAAGTCACCAGGATGGCTTTTGTAGCTGTAACTTAGGTCATAGACGTAATTTCCGTGAGCCCTGCATGGTCAAATGCAAAACTAAATGGAATTCCAATGAATCACATAGACAGGCATAAAACACCAGACTCTGAATATTATTTACCCAGCACCAAGCAGATGTTTGTTTCCAAAGCTGCAATCTCCTCTAATTGGCCGGCGCTGTGCTGCATAAACCCCCAAAGCAAGCTTATGTTCTACAATGAATGACAAACACCGAAAAGAATCCTCGGTGAATTGACAGCCTCCCCCTCCGGCATGCAAATTACACTGAAACTCCATCAGTAGACGAAGATAAGCTCATCTGCATGATTGGCAAACCAGTGGATAAACACACCCTTGGAGTCATTGTCCAAATTCAATTTAATCGGTTCATCTCCGTTTTGAGGGATCATTTGCTTGTTAATTTATTCATTCAGCCAACATTTACTGAGCAGCCTTTCCAGCCCAGGCACCGTCTTCTGTTTTAGGAACACAAAGTTGAACAGAGATCCGTTCTCTTCGGTGAAGAAAACAAAACTGAAACAAACAATACACACAGGCATGAATGTGGAGGGGCAGGCTAGCTTCTGTGGCTATCGGAAGAATGATCAGTTCTACCTACAGGAGTTGGGAGTGGAGCCCCAGGTTTTCAAGGTGAAACATGGAGAAAGATGTTTGCTAGACAAGGCACAAGGAGGGGTTTCCATAGAGAAAACAGCAAGGACACGGGCAGAGAGGGCAGCATCGCAGAAACCAGGAGCAGCTGGGTCTGCTGGAGTAGGAGGCACACAGGAAACTTTTCTTTCTTTGATGCACCCACAGGAGGTAAAAATGCATAGTCCCTTTAAAGGGTGACATGCTTCCATCTGTTGAAATTTAAAGTGTGCATGCCTTATTGTTAGTAGCAAAATGATAGGGAAAAAAATGATTCTTGGCCAGGTGTGTTGGCATGCACTTTTAATCTCAGCACTTGGGAGGCAGAGGCAGGAGGATCCCTGTGAGTTCAGGGTCAGCCTGGTCTACAAAGGGAGTTGCAGGTCAATTGGAGCTACCTAGTGAGACCCTACCTCAAAAAAATGAAAGGAGCCTTAATATGAATAAAAGAAAAACTGATTAAACTATGGTACATCAAGGTATGGAAACACTGCAGGAAGCATAAACTATACTATACAAAGGGGATAGGGACATGCATACTTATATGCGCATGAGAAAGTTCATAGCTATAGAAAGAACTCCAGGATGTGTTAAGTGAATATATATATATGTGTGTGTGTATAAAGTGTTTATGTATGTATAATATGTGTTTCTTTGCTATATGTTCATAAAATAACCCTGAAAGATGTACAAGAACCTAATAACCTGTAGGTGTAAAGAAGAAAAGAAGAGATTGTTAAGGAAGACCTGGAAGGGAGACTTTGTAATGTTTATCTCAGGTGCAGTTTTCTTATGTTTTTATCGTTATGTGTATGTGCAATTTACCTGTGTGTTTGTGTGTATAAATATAGGTAAACATGTGCTACCGCATGCTTTCTGAGGTCAGGGGACAATCTTGGGTGCTGGGCCTTGTTTTCAGACAGGTTCTGTTGTTCCTCACCACACATGATAGACTAGCTGGATGCTCTGTCTCTGCCTCCCATCTCACCATAGAAGTGCCAGGATTACAGCTACATGCCACCACCTGTGATGTTATTTGAGTCCTGGAGAGTCAACCCAGATCACCATACCTGCACAGCAAACACATTGCCCACCAAGCCCCTGGCCACACTGTTCACATTTTTCAATCACGTGAAAGCATAACCTAGTCAACAATGGGACTAGATTTTTCAAAGCCATTTTTAAGTGTCTTATTTTTTAGTCCAACAATTCTAGTCATAACACAGACCACAGAGTATCGTTCATAAAGCAGTGAAAGCAAGGATGTGTATCTTTGTTTATTGTAGAGAAAGGAAACTTAAAATAGCCCAAGCACCCTCAACAGGAGAATCATGCAATGGTCATGTTCTCAGAGTTTGGAAGGTGATATAGCTGGGCAAGCAGTGAGGTGTGCCTGTGTCTGCTAGTGTGTACAAATCTCCAAGACGCATTGTTGCTCCAGAGAAAGATGTAGGCAGGTGGCTGCTGGTGAGATGAGAGCCTGTGAGCCCAAGGTCAGGTGGGATGAGTCTGGGAGCCGGACTGTACAGCACAGGCACTACCTACAGTCACCACTGCTGTGCTGCAGATTTGGAACCGTTACTGCACATGCTAACCTACAGCTGACTGAAAGGAGGGGCTCTGAGAGAGAAAGCTGTGAGTGAACCTTTAATATCTTCACAAAATAAATGATAAATATGTAAGGCAATAAACATGAGCATTAGCTTCACAAAGCCATGGCATCCTACACTACAAATTATCCAATTTGTGGTGGGGAGGGGGAAGGGAGAGGGAGAGAGGGAGAAGGAGAGGAGGGAGAGGGAGAGGAGAGGAGAGAGAGGGAAAGAGTTGCATTAGCTGAGAGAATTCATGCCCAGTAGGCAACTGTGCTTACCTCTGGAGATGGCCTGTGGTCTTTTATGGGGAGCCAGAGAGTAAATATTTAGGCCCTGCAGGCTGTGCGTCTCCGTCTTGTCTAATCAGCAATTCCATCTGAGTGTAGATGCAGCCACAGATGATGTGCAAATGAGTGATCTGTGTTCCAATAAAACTTTATTCAAAGCATATGGCGAGCCATATTGGCCCTGCCAGAGTTACCAGCTCCTAATTAGAGAACCAAGATGGGAGGTGTAGGGCTAAGCGCCTTAATATTTCATTTTTTAGGTTTTATTCATTTTTTGAAATCTTCACACATGTATACAATTTATCTTGATCATTGCCATCTCTCAACGGCCCCCAGCTCCCCCACGACCCCCCCCATAATCCCCCACACAACATCCCCCTCCCAACTTCATCCCCTCCATTTGTTTGTTTGTTTGTTTGTTTTAAGCCACTGAAGCTAATTACTGGCAAGTGCACATGGGCTTGGGGTTGTCTGCTTGGGAATGAGGAAGACTTTTATAAAAAGGACGAGGGCATTTATTCATGACCCTGCATAACTAAAATGAATTACAGACAGTAACGTGGGTTTGTGAGTCTTTTTCAACTGCTGTAACAAATTACCAGTGAGTGAGAGTGGCTTGAATAGCAGACCATTGTCCTCTCACTGGTCTGACAGTGAGAAATCCACGATGTAGATGTTGGTCTCTAGTGAGGACTTTCTTCTTGCTTAGAGGACAGCACTGTGCCCCTCCCCTTGGCCTGTCCTCTGTGCTCAAGGGAAAGGATGACAGTCACCCTGATATTTCTACTCCTCCCCCTCTCTCCTAGTCCTTTTCCTTTGGATGAAAGAAAGTCCTCCCTAGTTTGAGCTTCACAATTTTGACCAAATTTAACCTTAATTAACTTCCTAACAGCGCTATATCCAAGCATAGCCACATTGAAAATGAATTGAGTGAGACGTAATTCAGTGTATTTTCATGAGTCCCTAGAGCACGGGTTCTCCACCCCACCCCTCTAATGTTTTGACTCTCTAATACAGTTCCTCATGTTGTGGTGACCCCCCCAACCACAAAAATTATTTTCATTGCTACTTCATAAGTGTAATTTTGCTATGAATCATAATGTAAATATCTGTGGTTACTGATGATCATAAGTGAAAGGGACATTCAAACCCCAAAGGGGTCACAGCCCATAGGTTGAGTATTGCTGCTCTAGAGCAATCGGTTGAGGTCATGGTGGTCCTTCAAAATGAGGTGATACAATCTTCCCTAAAGTCTCTCTGAGTTTGGCTGTTTCTCTGTCTGGGACTGGCTTTACTTGTAGCTAAAGCACAGACTTCAGAATTGTGTCCATTCGCTCTGAAGGTGAGCCATTGTTCTGTTTCCCATCTATGGCAACAAAATGGCCTGGCTTCCACGGTCAGCTGTCCTAGTCACTGAGCTAGCTCAGGCATTCTTATGGCTGCTTAAACATAAAAGGAAGAAGAGCTTCTAGAATAGCTTTGCAATTTCCATGCTGGCTCCTGTCACTCAAGATAGAGAGATACAACATTTTGGAACAAGGAAAAGGAGGTATGTGAGTTCTCTGGGGGCGGGGAGGGGGGTATGGTAAATTAAGGCACATTTAAGGCATCCAAGAAAAGTGTTGAACATTAAAATTTGGAACTTGGCTAAATGTGTTAGTATGTGCTGTGGTTCCAGGCCTTAAGAGGCTGGAGCAGGAGGATTTGTGAATTCTAGGCCAGCCTGGGCTACTTAGCAAGATCCTGTCTCAAAAAAATATTAATCATAATCATCTGCAGTTTGTCCTGAGAAAAGAACTCAAATCAAAACAAATGGGCAAAGCGAGTGATTATTCAGTTCACAGAAAAAGATAAACAACCTCTCTTAAATATACAAACAGATGTTCAAACTCAGTCACCGCATGAGAAATGCAAGCTGGCTCCCGGAACACCAGTTCTCATCCATCTAAGGAAAGACACGGAACGCTGTGGCGACACCTTTGGTTGAGAAGGACTGTGAGGAACGAGAAATCTCCCACAATGCTGGTGGGTTTTGATTTTATACAGTCACTGCCGAGAGTAATTTGACATTCTAAAAAATTTGCAAATGTTTGTGTCTTCTGTCCCCTAATTCCACTTTGAAACATTTATCTTAAAGATATTCCAAGTGTGTGTATGAGGTCATATTAGTGAAATTTTTCTCATTACTACACTGCAGCAATGCAAGGGTGTTTGACAGTCATTCTCCAGGAAAACACAACCAGTAAGATAAGCATGTGTGCACATGTGCCTGCCTGCACACACACACACACACACACACTGTTGGCCTTTTGTATCCATAGGTTTCATACTTATGAATTCAAACAGTACTATATAGAAAATATTTTAATGCATAATATAAACATGCCCAGATTATTTTTTCTTGTCATTGTTCCTTAAACAACATGGTCTGGTGACTATTTCCATGGTATTTACATCGACTTACTATAAGTAAGCTAGAGATAATACAAAGTACACGGGAGGCTGTGCACAGGATGCACATAAACACTTTACTGTTTCATAGGAGGGCCTCCTAACAGCCATGGTATCTGTAAAGGGTGCTGGAAATGACAGGGACTGGGAGGCAGGAGAGAGGGAGAGAGAGAGAGAAAGAGAGAGAGAAAGAGAGAGAGAGAGAGAGAGAGAGAGAGAGAGAGAGAGAGAGAGAATAAGGATTTTGTTTTGCTGACACAATTATAGGAGCTGAGAACCGAAGACCCAGGAAAGCCCATGGTGTAAATTCTTCTCTGAGCTGTATCCAAAGACAAGACTGATGCTCTAGCCAAAGAAAAGCAGGCTGGGAGAACCCCTTCCTATTCTGTATTTGATTCAGGCCCTCTACAGATTGGATAAGGCCCACCCACACTGGGAGGAGGGGGGATGCCAATCAACTGCACCAAGCACAAAGTTAATCTCGTCTAGACACACCCAGAAGAATGTTAAACCTTGTATCTGGATGCCTGCTGCCCAGCAAAGTTGACACGCGGAATCAATCATCCCAGAAAATGACAGAAAGCTCTTCAGTTGTCCACCTGTAGGAATCAGCTTAAATAAATTATGGGACACCCAGACAATTGAATGTTGTGAAATCATAAATTTTAAAAAAGAAAAAGAAAGGAAAATGGAAATGTTCTCTACCGCTGTAATGGAAAAATCTAAACAAAAGAGTGATGAATGCGTGGTTAACATTTGAATTTGTGTTTTCTTGTAGATGTGTGGAGGTTCTGAAAGAAGCTTTGAGAGTCTAAAAGCAGTGGTTGGTCTCCTGCGAAGAAAAGAAAGAGGCAAAGGCGGACGAGAAGGCTTGGCAGGTAAGTCCCTGGGATTCATGTGGTGGATGGAGAAAAACAACATGTATAGGATGTTCTCTGACAACATATACATACACATGCATGCATGCACACACACGTGCGCATGCATACACAAACAGACACACAAACACACACATGCATGCATGCACACACATATGCATGTACACATACACACACATGCATGCACAGACAGACACACAAACACACACACACACACAAAACTGTGTGCATTGCCGTGTGATCCTAGGGTTACATCAAAGTCTCTGGGCACAGGTGCAGACCCTAAAAGTCTTTTCCAAAAGAGGATGAGGCAGGGGCTCAAAGCACTGGCTGCTCATCCAGAGTCCCTGGGTTTGAATCTCAGCAACCAATGGTGACTCACAACCATCTGTAACCACAGGTGCAGGGGATCTGATGTCCTTCTCTGACCTCCTCCAACACCTGCCATGCACATGGCACACATATTTATGTGCAAGCAAAATATACACTTACAATAACATCAATAAATCTTTTAAAAAATGAATCAAATGCAAAACAAAGAGGACTTGATTGCATCTCCTGGATTTTAACTGTGGAAGTGTCACACCTATTGAGCATCACTATCCAAAAAACCTGATACCCGCAGTACCCCAAATCTGAAACTTTTTGAAGGCTAATATGATATCACAAGTGGAAAAGACAATGCTGGGAAATTTTCTTTCATTCGTGAAGTCACTTAGACTACATAAGATTACCTTCAGCTAATGTATATGAAAGTGTAATTTGGAGTTTAGACTTGGGTCCCATCCCCAAATATTTCATTAGATGTATGACATTTTTTCCATAATCCAAAACATTTCTAGTCCCAAAAATTTGGGGTAGGTGCTTAGCCTCTACCTACTCAGAAAGATTTTTAAATTTCCCAAGAGAAAAGAGCAAGTGGCAGGTGCCAAGGAAGGAACAAATTTGGAATCATTAGCACAAGGCCTGCCAAGGATGAAGCCATGAAGATGAGGTGGCTCAGGACATCACTCAGAGACAAAGGAGTGATGTGGACAACAGATCCTGGGAAGACATCGGTGCTTAAAGGTAGGGACAAAGAGGTTGGGAAAAGGCATTCGGACAAAGGACCAGAAAGATGTGGTCTCCAGGGGTACATTACAATCTCCTGGCAAGAAATATAAAGTGCAAACTTAAGCATTCGGATTGTTTCTGAGATGATATATTGAACCAGGTAGTCTTTATTTTGTTTGCACTTTCTGCAAGAAATATATCACTTAGTTACATTTCTTTCCTGGAATTTCTTGCTCTCTTGTCAGTGAGACCTGATTTGAGATGTAAATAAACTGCAGAGATAATAATGCCCATGTCTCGTCAGACTCCAAGTTCTGCCACCGGCCCAGGATGAGAGCAATGATGGATGGCAAGTGAGCCCCAGTGTAATCTCCTCTGTTTTAATATTCGATTATCACGTCCCTCATCTTCCCGAGAACCGAGACTCCACACATTAACTTTTCTTTGTTCCTTCCACAATGCTTCTATCTCCATCACATCTCTAGCCTCGTTTAATATTGTTCACTATTGAAATGAACACAGAAAACCAATTACCCAGGTGGCAGTAAGAGTTGGTCCCGTGCCCAACCAGCCACACTGAAAACGGGATTCCCTGCTCAGATGCACAAGAACCAACACACGGGCAACCCCCTCCCTCAGGCTCATGGGAGTGGCCACTAATGCAGTTGCAGAGGGCCAGGCAGTTTGGCCAGGCAAGCACTTGTCAATGCATGCCGCAGGTGAGAGAGCATAGATGCACAGAATACCTGAGGTCAGTTGGTGGAGCTGCAGCTAAAGTTGTAACCCTGCACAGATCCCCAGATTCCCAATCCCTCCTGGTTTCCATTTGTAAAAACAGAAACAAGCTGAGCACAGTGACTCCTAACACTAATCACAGCTTTTTTTGTTTTTTGTTTTTTTTTAAAGAGGGAGGCATGAATATTTCAAGTTCAAATCTAGCCTGCAGTGCATGGTAAGATCCAAGTCAGCTTAAGATACAGAGCAGGACCTGTCAGTCAATCAGTCAGTCCATCAATCAATAAATCAATGCAGCCCCCTCCTGTAGTGCACTGGTAACCTTCTACCAGCCACGCCTAAAGCCCCCAACACACTGCTAGTATTTAGAGGCCATTTGTTCAGAATCCCATGGAGGACATTTCAGCTTCAACCACAACAAATTAGATTCAGAATTAGGGCAGCCTCTACATCCAATGACTGGTGTCCTGAAGAGAGATAAAAGTGGAGACACAGATCTAGACACAGGAAGGAACAGCCATTTTTTCTTCTATAATTTTGTTGAAGATATTTACTGGCCCTTTAATTTGGGAATCTTCACTTTCTTCTATATTATCCTTAGGTTCGGTCTTCTCATTGTGTTCTGGATTTCCTGGATGTTTTGGGTTAGAAGCTTTTTGTATTTTGCATTTTCTTTGACTGTTGTGTCCATGTTTTCTATGGTATCTTCTGCACCTGAGATTCTCTCCTCTATCTCTTGTATTGTGTTGGTGATGACTGCATCTATGACTCCTGATCTCTCTCCTAGGTTTTCTATCTCCAATGTTGTCTCCTTTTGTGATTTCTTTATTGTTTCTATTTCTATTTTTAGATCCTGGTTGGTTTTGTTCAGTTCCTTCACCTGTTTGGTTGTGTTTTCTTGTAATCCTTTAAGGGATTTTTGTGTTTCCTCTTTAAGGTCTTCTACCTATTTACCTAAGTTCTCTTGCATTTCTTTAAGGGAGTTATTTATGTCCTTCTTAAAGTCCTCTATCATCATCATGAGATGTGATTTATAATCAGAGTCTTGCTTTTCTGATCTGTTGGGTCAACCAGGACTCGCTGTAGTAGGAGAACTGGGTTCTGGTTATGCCATGTAGCCTTTGGTTATGCCATGTAGCCTACGTCTTTGTTGCTTATGCTCTTTTCCCTACCTTTTGCAATCTGGTTATCTCTGGTGTTAGCAGGTCTTGCTGTCTCTGACTGTGAATTGTCCCTCCTGCAAGCCTGTGTGTCGGGAGTCCTGGGAGACCAGTTCTTTCTGGGAGGAATTTAGGTATGGAGAGCTGGGGTACAGACAGAAACCAGAAGGATCCTGTCCCTGGCTGATCCTTGGTTCCTGTGTCCTGATGGCTCTGGGAGGGTCCCTCTTGGGCCAGGAATTTGAAGAGAAGTGGTGGTCTTACCTGTGCTCACAGGTGTGTTGGCACTCCTGAGAAACCAGCTCTCTCCTGGCTGTATTTGTGTATGTAGTTCTGTGGCACAGGATCAGCTCTGGACACAGATGGAAACCGAAAGACTTCTGTGCCAGGCAGCCCCTGTGTCCTGAGGGTTCCGGGCGTGTAGCTCTGAGCAGCAGTGGTGGCCCTTCCTGTGCTCACAGGCCTCTCCACACTCCTGGGAGGTTGGCTTTCTCCTGGTGCTGTTTGGGCATGAAGCCAAGGAACAACCATGTGATGGCAGTGATATAGGTTGGAAAGACCAAGAGAAACTAGAAGAGGTAGAGAGGACTTTACCAGGATCCCCAGAGGGAAACAAGCTGCCTTCTGTGAAATATAAGCATCTGCTGACCTAAGCCACCCAGTGAGCAGTGTGTTGTAACTGCCCCCTCCAAAGGTTGATAGGAAGATGCATTGACATGTGACATGTGTAACATGTGTAGAGGAATGTGGGGCATCTTGTGAACCACATGGAAGTGTGGTGCAATTGCCGTTGCTCGTTAATATTACTTCCTATTTGGTTTCCCCATTGTCTTAGTTATGGTTTTACTGCTGTGAACAGATACCATGACCAAGGCAAGTCTTATAAAAAAACCAACATTTAATTGGGGCTGGCTTACAGGTTCAGAGGTTCAGTCCATTATCATCAAGGTGGGAGCATGGCAGTATCCAGGCAGGCATGGCGCAGGAGGAGCTGAGAGTTCTATGTCTTCATCCAAAGGCTGCTAGTGGAAGACTGACTTCCAGGCAACTAGGGTGAGGATCTTATACCCACACCCACAATGACACACCCATTCCAACCAGGTCACGCCTATTCCAACAAGGACACACCTTCAGATGGTGCCACTCCCTGGTCCAAGGATATACAAACCATCACACCCATGAACAAGGAAATCAGGCTGAACAATGGCAGATAGGTGGGTGGGTTTGTGGCCTCTCATATTCAAGGAACCTCACGTTTCAGACTAAGTAGTTGGCCCAAACCTGTCCCAAACAGAGAAAGAACTTGGTTCTTGCCCATGGTATGGAAGTCAACTTCGTAGAACTTGTGAAGGAAGATCTTAATGGTATATGCGCAGCTGGACAGCTTCCCAAAGCCTGGCCTGGTTTCTATCTCAAAGAACCACCCTGAAGGAAAAACCAATTTGATAAGTCGGTGTCAGTAGAACAAAGTTACCATCTGTGGGTAAGTACAGGACTACTGGAGTGAGTACAGGACTACTACTGCCCTCACCAGCTGAGACCTTCAGGGATCCTTCAGCCTCTCTGAACCTCAGTGTCTTCATCTGTAAAAATAGGCACAGCTAACAAAGTGCTTAGTGGTATTAGTAGACAATTTGGAAAGGGTAGTGTATTAATTATTTTCCCTTCTGTAATCAAACACCCTGACAAAAACAACTTACCAGCAAATGGGGTTTCTTCTGAATCACCTTTCAAGGGTACAGTCCATCTTGGTGGGAATTCATAACAGTAAAAGCTTGAGACAGCCATCTTGTTGTATCCACAGTGAGGAGGCAGAGAGCAATGATGCCTGCCTTCTCTTCTCCTCATCTTACATAGTCCAGGACACAAACCCACAAAGCGGGACCTCCCATACTCAGCCACATTACGCTAGGCTAGATAGCCCTCCAGAGGCATGTGCAGAGGCTTGTCTCCTAGGTGATCTGGATCCTGTTAAGTTGACCATCCGTGTTAGGCACCACAGGTGGGAAAAGGCAAGTCCTCAAGCCCTCCTGCCTCTGAGCACACACACTGATCTAGTAGCACTGGTGACATTCTGGGGTGCCTCGTAGACTGCTGTCATCGGTTCATTCTACTGGTCTCTGGGACTCGGTAGACCAAGCTTCTTCCAGAATGGGAATGTGTGTCCCTAGGACGGCCACGAGCCTGAGTCAGAGCAGCAATGCCATAGAACATGCAGCATTAATGCTTCAGTATGTCAGAACACATGCAAGAATGTCCTGATGAGATATGCCATTGTCTATAATAAATACACACTAATTATATATATAATATTTATATTATTTATTATATATAAATATTCTGATAAAGAATGTCCTAATGAAATCTGCCATTGTGCACAATGAGTATACACTAATGATATATATTTGTATTACTTACTATATATAAAATATATATTAATTTTATATTAAAATATATTGAGGAAAGTGATGGCTTGAATCAAAGTTCCTCACTGTGAAAGCATTGATTTGGGCTTTATGAGTCCTGCTCCGTCCATTTATTACCCACACTCTTATGTAATAATCCCCTTTAAATCAGGGAGTAAGCCTACAGTGGCCTCCTGCCCACACCCATTTGTTTATGCATGGTCCCTGGTTACTTTCCAGCTACAGCTAATTATTTGTTGTTTGGCCCTTTGCAGAAAAAGGTTGTCAACCCCTGCTTTAAATCAACTCACCATTTTATTTAAATGCAGCTTTAAATAGAAAACTTTATAGAGCTAATGTAATAGAAATCAGCATTCCTGGCCATAGACAGAAAGTGGCAATAAAACAGATACATAATATATAATATGCAATGATAGAGTAATCCAAATCCAGGAGTAGCAGCAGCAGCAGCAGCAGCAGCAGCAGCAGCAGCAGGGACCCAGCGGACACAGGGAGGGAGCCACTGAGAAAGAGCAAACACTTCCACAGATTCCCAGCCCACTACAGAGGAGGGAAGTTTAAAAAGCAAAAAGAAAAAGGACATGGAGAAAAAAATCTTTTTGGCATTTGAAAGTAATAAGCATAATTTATAAATTAGATTAGGAAAAGATGTCTCTGTGTCTTTATAATGAAAACAGAGGATGCTAATAAGAGCAAGAACATTTAAATAGAAATCTGTTTACCTTTGGCAAACCCATACATAACTTTAATGCTGTACTGATTGATTTAAGGACTGGGGGCTAGACTAATTAGCCCTCCTGGATTGATTGGTTGGTTGGTTGGCTTGTTTTTTTAAAGGGGCTTGGCTGTGAAGACATGAGGCGGACCCTAAGCCAATGATGGCAAGTGATTTAGCAGGTGGAACAGAAATGGGAGCACTCCACCTGCAGTGGGACAGAAATGGGAGCACTCCACCTGCCTGGATGCTGCAAACTCTTATGAACATCCAGCACAGGGATCTGTGCCTCTCCTTTCAGAAAAAATGAACAGAAATAAACACACTAAAACTTTTGCATTTAAAATACTCTAAACTGGAAATACATATCCTGCACATAAATAGAAGTTAAAAGCAATTTTTTTAAAGGGGAGAAAGGGAAGACTTGGTCTCATTATTTTATAACGTATTCTGAGATGTAAGGCCTATTTAAATGGGAGAGGGAGCAGATCCGAAATTGTAAATAAAACAAAAATTTTAACCCTCCATTCACATATTAATGAGAACACTATGATTACCTGGCTGCTGGGAAGGACTGGTATGGAGCCACCTTTGACATTAGCACCAGGTCCACTTCACATTTTCAGTGAAATAGCACCAAAGGTCTGAACTCTGAACCGTCCCCCCAAAAGCAGTGAAATCTTTACCCTTGTTATTTGTCTGGCAAAGTGAAGCTTTACATCAGCACCAAGTCCTCCCAAAAATGGTAAATTCAATTCACATCATCTGTTTTTCTTATTTTTCTCCTATTTTAAAATATTGTTTGTTTATGTGTGTAGCAGAATTTTCCCTGACCAATCACTTTAAATGTTAATGCAACAAGAAGCCTATCATTGGGCAGGGAAAGGGGAGGCAGAGCGAAGAGTTTCAGAGATGGGTGACAGCGGAGAAGGAAGAAGGGGAAGGAGGGAGATGAAGGACAAACAAGATGACTCAGATTCTGAGTGACTTTAAATAACTACAGGTAGATATAATATCACATAGGGATAGAATAATTGGGATAACTTGTCTAATCTAGGTGGGCAGCTTGTATCATTATCAATTGGCTCTGAAATGATTGTGTGGGCATCTTGTGAATTAAGAATTTATTAATGTGTAAATCTGACTGATGAATTATAAGCTTCTAGGATCTTGAGTTACTACTGGGTTACTGGAATTTGGGACCAACAATGACAGGGGCTGAGAAGGTACTAGTGGCTCTGAGGCAAGAAGACCTCAGTCAGCCGCTGCCTGGGGCAGAGAGTAGCAGAGGAACTTGGCTTTCTTATTTAATAGTCCCACAACTGCCGAGGACTGGCCTCAGTCGGCCCCCCCTCAATCCGAGGGAGAAATCAGGGTTCCAGTGATACAAGTGGGCAGGGAGTCGTCAAGAAGGGTGACAAACAGACAAGGACACAAGGAAGTTGCTGTATCTGAATGCATTTTGTCTCAAAGTGAGCACCAGTCTTATAAGTGACTTTTACACAAAATAGAGCAATGCGTACAAAAAGCTAACAGGAACCAACTGGGATAAAAATCAATGTTAACAACTGGGATCAAAAGCAGCCCCACCTAAGGTCAGCTTAATCCTTGAAGCCCGGCCAAGAGGGGTTCAATTCTAGTCTATTGTATAGTCCACCTTCCCCCTAGGCCATTGTAAATTCCTGTGTATGGGAGTGAGACAGCTATCTAAGTATTTACTCTAGTTCCTTCTTAGACCACAACCTTACTTCTTCCTAGGCCATTGTAAATTTCTGCATATGGAAGTAATTTGGCTTCTCTTTTAAGTATCTGTAGGTTATCTCCATTTGTCAGAAGAACTCACAAACTTTCTTCTAATATGCAATGTAGTCTGCCATACCAGACTGTAATGAAGATTCTAAGTATACTTTGCTAAGCTTGCCCTGAGATTTCTAATTCTATGTAGTAGATAGTAATACCTGATTTCTTTCACTATCTTTCTTACAATCCTAGAGGCAATTCTGAATGTCACCGAATAGGCAACATTCTTACCGAATTCCAAGCCCAGGGTCGGCTCAAGGACTACCTAGGGCATTGGTGAAGGCCAAGAAGCAAAGTTCAATTTTGCTTAGGTATTTGGCAAGTCATTGCTTGGAGGCACCTATAAGGAAACAATACTGAGGGAAAGCACACAGATCCATTCACCGACAAAAGCAAGGACATTATTGGAGCATTTGTGATACAGGATGCCACGGTTCCAGGAGACTAAGTTTCCATGAAATTTTTGCCTCAGGACTGCGTCCAGGTTTCTAGGCCTGTCACTCGAGTGACTGGGGTGGATGTAGCACACAACATGTGTGTGCACCTGTGAATGCATATGTGTGTGCATGAGTGTGCACACCTGTGTGAGCAGAAACCCACTATCTGTGTCCTCTTACACCACTTGCTGTCTGTTCCTCTAAGGTAGGGTCTGCTCAGGTCTCATCATTGGAACCAACAATCCCTGGAAATCCTCCTGCATTTGTGGGGACACTCAGCTTGTTAAGTGGGTGCTGGGATCTGAACTCAAATCCTCATGATTGGAGAACAAGCTCTTAGCCTCTGAGCCAACTCTGCAGCAATGTGTGTTCTTTTGTGGTGGATGAGCCCTAATCTGTAAAAGAAGAATTAATGAATCAGTGTTCAGATTTGTCTGTTTGTTTATTTTGAGACCGATCTCACCAGAAGCCCAGCCTGGCTCAGCACTCACTATCCTCCTGCCTCAGCCTCCTAAGAGTTGGATTACAAGCAAGTGCCACTAAGGCAGTGGTTTTCAACCTGTGGGTCTCAACCCCTTTGAGAGTTGAATGACCCTTCCACAGGTGTTGCATATCAGATACCCTGCATATAAGATATTTGCATTACAATTTATAACAGTAGCAAAATTATAGTTATGAAATAGCAATGAAAAGAATTTTATGATGGGGGGGGGGGTCACCACAACAAGGGTATTAAAGGACCACAGCATTAGGAAGGCTGAGAACCACTGCTCTAAGACAACAACCATTTAAAGGTGGTCGGTGGCTGCAGAACCCCAGAGAAGCCATTCAAAGTGTCTAGGTGTCTTCGGATTTTTCACCTCAAAACACTAAGGAGACTGTCAGTCTCAGCTCCGGTCTGCACTAACCCTTGCTTTCAGTTTTGCTGAGTCTAAGAAGCCATACCCCTACAGGAAAATTATTGGGTCAAAGAAACCCTGGCTTTTCTTCAACAACCTTTATGGTAACTGAAGAAACCTAAGTGACAATATTTGCTGCATTCAAGTGACCATTTTTTTTTCCTCAGTATGTCCAGCAGCAACTGAACCCCACCAAATTGTTCTGGAAAGGAGTGTTCATTTCCTCGAGACAGTGCAAATGCAGACAAGATGGCATCAAGAACTTGTGGGTTTGTTTTCTGGCAGAGCACTTATGTGTAAACAAGAAGACCATAATAGTCTGCATCCATTCTGTGACCAAATAAAGTCTCCTCAAAGGGCCAGCTTTCATGGCTAGCCAAGACTCCTTCCAGGATTCTGGCCGAGTTCCTGTGCCAATTGTGGAAGACGCGAGGGAGCCGTATGTGATTATGAGCATGCCAGCTGCGGCCAACTGCAGCCTTCCCAACAGACATGTCCTCCAGTTAAAGCCTGGAGAAAACCAGCGTTTCAGTCGCTGTCTCTAAAGGGACTGACAGAAAATGATTTTTTTTTTTTCAAAGCAGTCAGAGAGCAGTGAACAGGAGACACTGGCCCCACCCTGAAAGACATGGGTGATTTTCCAGAGCAGCAAACTGGGGGAAGCAGGAATGGAGAGAGTTCCTGCTCTGAAATTCAAGGAGCCTGTCCTTCCAGAGTAGATGAGCTTTTTTTGCAAGAGGCATTTTTTTTTCAGCGTGTCCCCTCCAAGTCATAAACCAAGTCAGGTACCGCTTGAGCAATGGGCTCTTCGGTGGCATCCTTTAATTTACGGATACTCTGAGGGCAGGAAGGACAAAGCTGTAGCATTCTCCAACTTATGACGCTGGGGCTAGGACTGAGGCAAGTTCAAGAGCAGCTTCATCCGTTCCTCCCAGAAGAAGCACCCACACTGCAGGATGCCCCTCAGCTGATGATGCTTTTGTGTGCCAGGTGACAAGTAGCTCACATCCCACGTGGCTTCAGTGTCCCGTGAAAGAGACCTAGGTTGTGATAGAGTCTCTCTTCTTGCTACTTCCCTACTGAGCCAAGCTTGATTCTGAGCAGAGATGGATTTCCTTCTGCATTTTCTACCAATGACAAATTGATCTAGACCTGGGTGAATGACAGCCATAAACTCTGCATACCTGACCTCACTGGGAAGACACCCCTTCCCACAGCATAATTGTTTACAATGAGACAATTCCTTAACTATGTAATTTGACACCAGAAAACCTTGTGATACTTTGTCGGAGTGTGTATATGGTAGATGTGTCTTGTGTGATTGGAGGTGATGATGGGGCCCATCCCACTTGTTTGGGGTGATCACAACCAATGCTATGAGCAGTGTGTCTGGACAATGACAGCCTTCCCCACTCTGGGGCCATTCTTGTTTTCTCTTAAGAACGCCTCCCCTGCAGACTGGCTTGGACTGTGAGCCTCTGCCCACTGGCTGGCATCCACTTGCAGGCATTCATGGTGAGCCAGCTGCTGTGTTCTTGCTCTTTGATCTGAGCTGCCTTGTACCTATACTTCCATTTTCCTCCAAGCCTCCCTCATCTTCTTCACCAACCTCAACCCTGTCAGTAAGCATCACTGAAGAACAAGATGTGGGAATGGACCCTCCTTAAAGTGGCCTTGGCCATATCTTAGGTTTGATCCACCTGTGTTCTCAAACTGAATTGTACATCTTGCTTTCAGTGTAAGCCACAACTAGCACGAGACTTGGGTTGGTATCGCAAGCATTCTGTTCTTTTGCCCCTACTGTACATAGAGTTCTTAGGAAAGGCTTAATATGCTATGTCATATTTATGCCCATTGGGTCGAAGGACAAGCTGAAGACATACTCCTGACAGCTCTGGGACCCTACAAAATGATTTTTGCTGCTGTTACTGTCTATGCCTCTGTTGCAGTAATGATCTTCACCCTAAAGGTTACAGGGGAAATACCTACAGCATCTTGTACTGCAACCAAAGGGCCAATTCCTTAAACTCAGAGAAGCAATCATCATGGGGAGAACTGTCATTCTGACTAAATTAATCTGTACAGAAAAAGAAATTTATAACACACTATAAAAAATTATAAACACAGTATCAACTCCCTTCTCAAAAGTTCTTATCTATGATTTAAAACAAAATAATTCAGGAAGATACTAAAAGTTACAACAGAGAACCACAATTTGACTCAACTGTAAATCTAAAATTTGCTTTTAAAATTCATACAAAAAATATAAAAGGAGATCTGGGGAGATGGCTTAGTTGCTAAAGTACTTGCTGTGTTAGCATGAGACTCTAAGTTTCCTCAGGACCCACGTAACACCCAGGTATGGTGGCACATATCTGCAATCCCAACATGGGGCATGGTGTTGAGCACATAGAGGTAGGCAGATAGATCCCTTAGCTTCCTCACCAGCCAGTCCTGCCAACCCATGAGCTCCTAGTGTAGTGCTAGAGACCCTGTCTCAAAAGGATACATAAGGTAAACTCAACTAAGAAATACATGCAATGTTGACCTTTGGCCTACACACACACAATCAGCTAAAAGAGCACAGCCTGGCTTTTGGAACCCCACAACCTGGATCCTGAATTAATCTTTAACATTACTAAGACCTGCCAGCTAGCAAACTTTCATGGCCTTAGTCAATACACTGTTTCAAATTATGGTTCTACCTAGAGAACCCACCATATTGATCAAATTAAAACAAAAGACATCTTTCTCCTTAACCATCGGAAATGTTGTATTGTCTAAGTTCCTCATAGTCAAAATGCCCTTTGCCCTGAAATACCCCATAGTAGGGAAGTGCTGGGTGACTCTTCCTGGGGGAGACATGAACAAATGCCTATTCACCCTAGAGAAGGCCCCAGTGACAGACCAAAGAAACCATCCCCCAAGTCTGTCTTGACGGCCAGTGCATTTACTTACTTACGGGATAATGGGTGAGGAAACCTACTCACAGGCACATGGTGATCAAACACAGCTGCGTTACCAGAAGCTTCTGGCAGCGTGGGCAATAGCCCACACAAACTGCCTCCCTGGAGCTCCCAGAAGAACTGGCGGACCACTCCACACAAAGTCTCATCTCCCTCAGCAATTGCTCATGGCTTACGAGGAAGGACCTGGTGAGGCTTGGAACTTTGATCTTCCTGAACCTTGTAAGTTCCCTCAGCTTCCTGAGTCCAGTGAGCCTCCCTTATCCCTCAAAGAAGAAGAAACTAACAATAGTAAAAACTCTCTGCCTTTCTGTGTTTGTCATACTCCGGATTGTTCCTGGGGCTTTTTTTTTTCCTGCACACTAAGCAAGCACTCTACTACTGGGCTATGCCCCTCCCCTTGCCTTCAGTGGCTACTAAATTAAGGTTAAATTAAGTCTTTCACGGGTAAAATTGGTTTAACCAAAACAGGGTCCCCATGGATCTCCCTGATCCTGCTTAGAATATTTACTAAGATCCAGTATGAATCAGAACTGGGCAGTAAATGTGAGGTGTATTGTGAAGGTCTGTTTCTTGATTTAGGAACTTAACTTGGCCCACCTTCACCTTAGAATGGAGGAATGATGACTCGCCATAGATACCACAGCTCAATGTCATGGCCACACACATGCCCATTGAATTCATCTAGTCAGCAACTGGTATGTGCTTTGAAGTTGTATTTAGCCAAGTGAATCTTTCTCTGTGCCTATTTTTAGCACATGCCCAGCTACACTTTGTCTTCACTGTCAAAGGTATGCAATACTCTTCTCAATTACCTTAATGACTCTACCATTGCAGTCTTTGCAGACAAAATCTTAACCACACCCACCACAATGAATCTGGCTAGAAGGTTGCTGCTCTTCATTCCTAACCAAAGCATATCTCAAAAGGAGGGTACCCAAGGCCATCACAGAAACCCCAATCAGCATGGAATGCCTGGCCAATAGTCCCATCTACACACTTTCCTAGATTTGCAGGCCATTTGATCTGGCCACCCAGTCTGGCCAATGGTAGGAATGTCTCTATCCCTCATCTAAATTTTCCTCTAGGGTAAAGAGTTCCATGAATCTCTTGCTTCATAGATCTCCAAAACAGAAATGGATGCCTCTCTGAGTGCTCGAAAGCTGTGTTCAAAGTCTTCCTTCTTAAATCCATCTGCATTCTAAACAGAGTGCCCTGACACAGTCGTCCTTTTCCTTCCTTTCTTCTCCTTCTCCTTCTCCTTCTCCTCCTCCACCATCTCCTTCTCCTCGTCCTCCTCCTCCTTCCTTACATCTGGGGAAGCTATTAAGAAAGTCTAGATTCCCGCCCCCCTCTTTTGACACTAGGAACTTCACAGCACACACCACCACTCATCAAACCCTACTCCCAACCAATGCTAGAACAGTGCGCTTTCTGTGTTCACTCAACACATTCTGAACCTGCCTCAGCCTCTGCTCTCTAGAAAATCCCATTAGAGACACAACAAAACCCTTCTTACTCTTTCAGGGATCATTAATGTTGACATTTGAACCAGATTTGGGGTGGAAGAAAGAGGTCTTGTCATCTATACCTGATTATTAACTCACTGCAGCAGCCGAACACCTCACAAAATCAACTTAGAGACAGGTTTGTTTTATCTCGGAGTTTGAGTGAACAGTCTCATGTGTTTAAAGGTGTGTCGCCAGGAGTGAGGAAGCTGGTGTAGGGAAGGCTGGTGCCCAGACTTCCTCCATTTTTATTCTGAGCCCCCAGACTGTGGAATGGGGCCACAAACAATTAGGGTAGGTCTTCTCGCTTCAATTAACTCAATCCAGAAACTCTAGCTGCCCAGAGATTTGTCTCCTAAGTGACACTAGATTATCACATCACTGTTGTTAGGTGGCCACATAGCACCTGTCACATTGTATGTCTAACAAATGGAAATTGGTGCAATTTTATTTCTGTACTGAAACAACTGGATATATGTAAATATGAGAGCTCTTCTGTATATGCTTAGATACAGGAGAGACAGTGTTCTCATTGAAGAGATATCCTCTGTGATTAAGGGGACAGATTACTTCCTTGTGCCACTGGACGCAAAGGGCCACAACAAACAGCACTTAATGAAAACATAGAGGATTCCTGGGTTAGTGGAGACAGCTGCAGACTCTGGGTCCTCAGCGAACATTCAAGTGAATGAATGAATGCCCCCACTCTGTGGGACTCAGACTGATGAACCCGAGAGCTCAGTCACACATCACAGATAATTGAAAAATCAAGTAAGAAAGCCTCTTCAATGTGCTACCTCCCAGCACTTGCCAAACTTTGGTGATTTTAAAATAATGTGTTTAAAAAAAAAATAGTTTTGGTGGTGAGACTTTAGGTAGACCTGTCAATGCACAGCAAGATTGGTCCTTTTTAAGACACTTGTAGAAGAAAAATTCCAAAAAGATTAAAATTGGTGCAGAAACCAAGGAACCATTTTTTTTCTATATCATATTGATCATTTCAAGTGGAACTGTTAGCTATCTTAGAAAAATTGAGGCTCTGAATTGCTTTTGCCTCTAACTCTGGACCTCTGTTCCTAAGGGGTTGTTTCCTAAAAGAAAACATTCTACCAGAAAATTTCAGTACATCGTAACCTCTCCAAAGATTAAGGAGTCTCTGTGAAAGACTGAACGTCTAAATTGA
The DNA here is from genome assembly GCF_000001635.26 of Mus musculus. Taxonomy (NCBI): domain Eukaryota; kingdom Metazoa; phylum Chordata; class Mammalia; order Rodentia; family Muridae; genus Mus; species Mus musculus. The sequence continues at coordinate 121,193,894 of NC_000073.6, read as the reverse complement.
AAACTTTTGGCTGTGGCATTCAGGTGCGAGTGAAATCTTTCTTTGTACCCCTTCTTCTCTGTCTGAGGCTCAGGTAAGCCAACTTTTCTTTCAGACATAAAATAAAAGTTCGTAACACTGTGTCTGTCATATTTCCTACTAAGGGTGGCGGGGGCTTTTGGTACAGAAAAAGCACAGAAGGCACACCTTGCCTGAGTTCTTCTAAAATACCATTTTCCACCCTTACATCTTTGCTAGTTTGGCTATGTCACTCTCACCTTACTTACCCAGTTACTTAATATCATTTTTCTTGAGGGGAGGATGGGGTGGAATATTCATAACAAGTATGGGGTGCAGATGACTTCCATCTTTAGTTCGAGACAGGGTCTTTTGTGGGCATGGGACTTCATGAGAAGAGCAGGCCAGTTGTCTAGCCAGTAAGCTTCAAGGATCCATCTGCCTTCCTCCCATATTGTCATGACTGGGTTCACAGGTATGTGTCATCATTCCCAGCTTTTTATGTGGATTCAGGGAACCCAAAATCAGGCCCTTACTTACCAAAGTTTTCCTGTCTAGCCATCTCCCCAGCCTCTATTTCCCTGATGTTGTTCTTCAGGTTAGCCCATTTTTAGTGTGTCTAGTCAACCAATAACCCATCTGTTGTAAACCGGTCCTGCCAGGGCAATGAGCCATCTATTGCTAGGGTGATGCTCGGTGGAGGAGCAGTGAGAATCTCCACCCTCCTAGTTATCCTGTGGACAGAGCATCTTGGCAGAGCAGAGCAGTGGGACCTAGCATTAGAGAGCGGAGACTAAGGGCAAGCTCATGGAGAAGCGATCACTTCACAACCAGCACACCATACTTGACAAAATGCTGTCCTAGAATGCTGTGCTCAGAAGAGAAATGCCAGTTTGGGGAAATATGCTTCTGTGCACTGTGAGAGGATTTGGAACTGACTTTCCAGATCCCCTTAAGGCCCAACAAACAAATTATAATTTAGACAAGTCTGGGATTCTTCGCAGCTCAGCTTGTGGTGGCAGTATTAGCTTCGCAACTACAAACAAGTTAAGCTGTCTCTGTGAGAGCCCTCCAAGGCACCTCAGTGGGAAACCTGGAGGTGCCAAAAGCTGGGGATTCCCCCCTCCATGTGTTCAGCCAAGGAGTGGGTTTGACCCTCTGAGTGCTGTATCATCCTCAGCACCCTTCTAGACCCGGCATCCAAAGAGTGACAACCAAACAACAGAGTAAGACAAGAGCTCCTGAAAACCTCTACCATAGTGCAGCAAGAATGACCTTGGCCATGCTCCCTGCTGGTTCCAAATTAAAAATCTGTGCAGTCTATATTCCATACGTGATTTCAAAAAATAATAATGTGCTCAAGGGTTCACCCATGTCGTGTGGCACTCCTTAGAGTATGACTTAGTGGCTCCTTCCCTCAAGAGCTGGTGTGCATCTCCTCACTCCTTGTATCTAGGCTAGCTATGCAACTTGTTTAAGCCAACAGAATGTGGTAGGGATGGTACAGTGATGGTCCAGGCCATGAGACTCAAGGTCTTGCATACAGGCATTAGCTTTTAGGACTCTGTCACTACATAGAAAACACTGCCCAAGCTAGCCCAGTGGAGAATCAGAGAGACATACAGACAGACAGAGACACAGAGAAAGAGAAGAGAGACAGACAAAGACAGACAGACAGGCAGGCAGAGAGTAGCATTTGTTGGGTCCCAGCTGACTTCACAGTTCCTTGATCTTGGATCTCCCAACTTCTACAGTTGTGGGAAGTAAAGTTTTACATTTTATAAGCCAGCCTATCTGTGGCATTTTGCCACAGTGCACCAAAACCATTCTTCCTTGCCCTTAGCCAGAAAACTATTATATAGTCCAGTTCAAGATTTACTCTTTCCAGGACCTCCTTTCTCTCTAATAAAAATTCTCTTCCTTCATGAGACCTAGCAAAACAATCTGCAATTTCGTATCTAGTTTTGGAGCTCTTTGTTTCATCATCTTCCTGCTCACACCTGCCTAGAATTCCAACTCCAGGGCACCCTCTTCTTGCCTCCACAGGAACCTGCACACATATGCAGAGACATACATACATACATACATACACACACACACACACACACACACACACAGGCACAAACACACAACACATATACACACAGAGATATAGAATTCAATACATAGACACACACAACACAGAGACATACATAGACACATTCACACATACAAATAAAAATAAAAGAAGAAAAATCTTAAAATCAAATACAAGACCACAAAAACTTTGATTAATTTTTAGAGAGTTTCATACCTTATATTTTTATCATATTCATCTCTGTCCGCCAGCTCCTCCAAGATCCATCTTCCCATACCCACCTAACTTTGTGTCTTCATTTTTTTAAAAAACCTACTGAGTCAAACGTGTCCTGTTTATATACTCAGATACCTAGCCATCCACTAGGCTGTGGTACACCAGGATCACATCCTTAAAGAAAAATCTCTCTCTCTCTCTCTCTCTCTCTCTCTCTCTCTCTCTCTCTCCTCTCTCTCTCTCTCTCTCTCTCTCTCTCTCTCTCTCTCTCTCTCTCTCCCCAACTATCAGTTACCAATAGCTCCTCAACTAGGAGTGGGACTTCCTGCCCACCTCCCCCTACACCCTAGGTTTTGTGTGGCTTGAGCTTATGTGGGTCTTGTGCTATCACAACTGCTGTGAGTTCATATGTCCAACTGACCTGTTATTTCTAGTTAATCATAGTTTTCCTAGCAGGACAGGAAAGAGAATTTGTACCCAAAGATGTCTGGGACTTAGCATGAAATAGCCCTCTACAGGCAGAGGGTTTAAATTGTTATCTCTTTAAAACTCTAGTACAAACTGTTTGTACTGTACTCATTTTAATATGAAATACTACTTTTCATTTGTTGGACAATACTTTAAGCAATTTTTAAAAGATTCAACCTCATTTGTAATAAAGAAAAGTAAGGAGCTAGCGAGATGGCCCAGGAGGGAGGAGCATTTGCTGTTCCTGCAGAGGCCCTGACTTTGGTTTTCAGCACCCATATCAGGCAGCTCTAACTGCCTGTAAACCCACCACAGGCACCCACATGTGCACATAATTTTTTTTTACTCTTTCTCAAAGTAAAGGCAACTTAAAACAACTATGACATAATACCTATAAAATTGGGAACAATTTTTAGTGTGATAACACATTGTTGGCAAAGTAATGAGAAAATGCTTCTCTCTGCCTTTGGAATCTTGTGGGAGGAGGAGAGAGCTATAAAATTTGTATCAAAAATGTAAATGCAAGTTTTAAACCAATGCACAATTCGACCTCTAGGAGTCTAGCCTCCGGTTCCTTGCAAAGACACGTGTGCAAAGATTTGCATTCAGCACTATCTGTAATGCCAAAAGGACTGGCAGCAACTCTAATGTCAATCATCAGGACCCGGGATCATGTGTTCACTGGGTTCTCTGCAAAGCACATACATAGATAGAATGTAAAAGTTTTCATAAGGAGTCACACTGAGGAAGGAAGAAGTGGGGAGAAGGTATTGGACAGAAGAGGCCATTAAAACACAGTGTAAAGAGAACAAAAGAGCTGCTATTCTGGAATCAGCCAAAGAGGCTTACTAGAGAAATGATCTGCCCTGACAGTAGCCCCGCACTCAGTTACTGGCTGAGGTGTCGTTGCAGAAAAGCCAACTGTAGCTCCACAGCTAAGCAGAACTCTAACAGATCTGCCAGCGTCAGGCAGTCAGCACTCGCTCAACTCTTTACAATGCAACAGCAAACAAGCTCATTTCCAGGTCTGGCTCAAGAGTCACCAAAGGACAAAAGTGAAGGGATAAATATGTACTCCATGAGGTACTGCTTGTTGGCTTTCTGTTGCTGTTATTAAAAAATATGAGGCAACTAACTTATAAAGGAGAAATAGTTATTCTGCATCACAGTTCTGGTGACAGGATTGCCCCATAGCACTGGGTATATCAATAGAGGGAGCACACAGAGGAGCAACTGCTCACATCATGAACAGGAAGCAGAGTGTGGCTAAGAGACTGTGGTTCCATGATCCTCTCTAAGGGTACACTTAGGTCCAGTGACCTAAGGACCTACCACAAGGCCCACCTTCTAAAATCCCATGCATCCCTGGTGGTATCGAACACATGGACCTTCAAGGGACACTTTCCCAAACTAAGTGAAACAACAAGAAACAACAGAGAACTCAGTATTTGGGGTTATATGAGGTGGTAATTGCACAGCCTTGTGAAGGCCTCAGAGGCCATCAATTGTACACAATAGTCCAGCAAATTTCACTTATAATCCCAATGCTAGAAAAGTGGGTTCAGGAGGATCCCTCAGCTCCCTGTCCAGGAAAGCAAGCTCACCTGGTAAGCTCTGGGCCAATGAGACACCTTGCCTCGGGGGTGATAGATGGTATTTCTAAGGGTGACACCCAAGATTATCCTCTGACCCCCTCACTCACATACACAAACCTACACACATGCAATACACACACACACACACACACACACACACACACACACACACACACACACACGTGTACACATACATGCGTACCACATACCGGTTACAGGAAAGGTTAATTGAGGCGATTACTCAGTGGTTAACCTTCTTGCTGAATAAGCCTGAGGACCAGAGTTCAGATCTCCAGAAACCCACAGGAATGCTTAGTGCACATAGAGGCCCACCTATAATCCTAGCCTCAGAAGGTAGAGGCAGGGGATCGCCAGAGCAAGCTGGCTGGTGAGACTAGTCATATCAGCAAGCTCCAAATCTGAGACCTTGCTCAGGGATGATTCCCAGCATCATCACTGGGCCTCCACATGCATGCATATGTGTGCACATACACTCCCACAATCGTGTACCCACACACATGCCAACATGCATAAACATACATGCACACCACGCACACATGGAAATGGAAAAGGGGGGTTAATTTATGTGAATTTCACCTCAATTTGTTTTTAAAAGTAGAAAATATAGTGTTGCCTTGAAGGAAAGAGAAACATGTTCAGAGGCATGCACATAGCTAGCATGGGCCCTGGGCACAGCCAGGAAACCTTGCTTCTGAGATCTCCAATCAAAAGGCAGCCTTCATTTTCTCTGAACAGCCTTAGTGCTGCTTAAATTTCTACCACGAGCATATAATTACACCCCCTTCTTCCAAAAACATCACTGAAGATGTTGTTTAATTGTTCTCATGGAAGAATAAATTACTTGCCATCAAGAAAAACAAGTGACGAAAAACTTCCTGCAAGATATGATTAGTAAGATGCTGCAGTGCTGAGTGATCCTTCCAGGAACGTCAGCCTCCATCGAGGCTCACTGATAGGCGGTGTCCCTCCAGGGTCAAACACCTCAAGAACGCAGACACAGTATATCTTTAGAACCAAATGGCAACTATCAAAAGTAGCTAGAAAGGAAGAGGGTGTTTTATTGAAGATGACTTACAAGGGGCTGGGAGATGGCTCGCTGGGTAAAGTGCTTGCCATGCCAGCATGTGGACTTGAGTTCTGAGCTCCAGCAGCCACAGAATAGCTTGAAGTGCAGCCCAATTCTGCAAACCCAGGGCTATGGGGCACAGACTGATGAGACAGAGCTCATTGGCCAGTCAGCCTGCCTAGTGGTGAGCCCCAAGTTGAGTTGAGAGACCCTGTCTCAAAAGCTAAGACCAGTACTAGAGAAAGATGCTCAACTTCAACCTCTGTCCTCTGCACCTATGTGCATATGCATGCACGCGAGCATGCACACACACACACACATACACACACACACAAACACACACAACTTTACCTGCTCATAATTGCTCAGCAGTTGATGGACTGCCATGTCCTCACAGGCTGCTCTAGTATAAGTCTGACAAAGAGAGCCTGGACCTCTTTCATTAAAATATAAAGGACTGTCTGCCTGTGTCTCTCCACCAATCTCTCAAGTGCATCTTTTGAGCCCATTTGATGGTGTCACTCAATAAGGGCATCTTTTTCGACTTGGCTGCCTCTTTTTGACCCAAAAATAATTTCAACCTTTTCTGCAGTTCCAGGTTCCACCAGATTTTTTATTATTGCATGTACCTTTCACGGTGATTCTGAACTGACCTTGAATGAAGAGACAAACAAGTTTTTAACTGTGTTTGATTGCATTTCATATTGGACTGCTCCAAGCTCAGACTTTTCTTTGGCATTGAAAAAAATACCAGCTCTTACTTCCAAAGTCACACAAGTAGCGTTTCAGTGTCTGCCAGTGTTTGATTTTCTGCAGTCAGTGCTCAGATTTCTCTCGATAGAGAGACATATGGTTTGCGCCCATTTTAGCAACTCCATAATAAAACCAATTATAAAAATAAGCGGCTAAGAATATCTTGTGCTTTTAGGACTGACATGGCTGCTCACTACTCAATTGCTAGCTGTGGTTGGCAGTGCACTCGGCATGTCTGTGGTCAAGTTTGCCGCTGCAGACTCGAGGCAATGTCATGTAACAATGCAGAGACTCTGAGCTATGTGGACAGACATCTGCCCACTGTGTCCCACGTGACTCCAGGTTCAAATTCTCATTTTAAATTCTTATGCCTTCTAGGTCAACATGTAACTTTGACTCTGGTCATCTTTGAGGAAACTAGGCAAATGATCTCAGTGAGGCATGAAAGCAGAGGTCAGTTGGAGGCCTCATAGGAAGAGGAGAGGAATGGGGTGTCGGGGGAACATGGGGGTGGGATACCAATACACAAAAGAGGATGGTGGGGTGAACATTCATACTTGAAAGGCTGTAATGAAATCCCTATCTTGTATTCCAACTGAAGAAAACGAATTTAAGATGATGCCGAAATTTCGTGAACTGAGGAAGGGGGTTGCAAGCTCAAGGCCAAACTGGGTTGCAAAGCAAGATTGTGTCAAGGAAAGAAAAGAAAGGGAAGAGGGGGAGAGGAAAGAAAGGAAAAGAAAAGAAAGGGAAGAAAGGGGAAAGAATGGAGAGGAGGAGAGAGGGGAGAACACACAAAAATCCCCAAAGCCAGAATTGTCAGCAATCCTAGGTGCCATTCATTTATTCCTTCATTCAACAAATATGTGTGGCTATTTGAACCCCAGGTTCTCCTTGTACCTTGGAATAAAAACTAAAAACACAGTCTCTGGCCACATAGAATCTATAATCTATTAGGGAGCTATAGATGCTAAATAAAAAACCACACACATGTGTCCTTACATGCTGTGAAATGTTCCAAAGAAAACCTACGAAAATCTAAATGGCACGAGGGGCTCACTTTCATCCAGAGAATGAAAGAAGTGATAGTCGATGTAAACACGGAGAGATAAGTCACTGGACAGAGCAATGAGAGAGGAAATGTACTGTAAGTAGCCAGGGTAGCAAGGGTGAAAACCATGGGAAAGGAAACTAAGAAGTTGATAAAGGAATGAAAGGGGAGGGGGCTATGGCTAGAACACAGCAGCTGAGGACCAGAAGGAAGCTAGGACCAAAGAGGCTGGCAAGGACCAGCCCAAGCTGTGCTCAGAGCTTATGATAAGAGTCTGGGATTTTCTAGTAACTGTAAGGGAGCTTTTGAAGGTTTAATGAGCACAGCAGCTTGATCAGATAAGTGTTTGTTTGAGGATTCTCTGGCTTCCACTGAGAAAACAGACCAGGCGGGAGGCAGAAGAGGAAGTGTGAATGTGAGTTGAGAGACTGAGGCCAGGTCTTGTTGAGATGTTCTAGAAGCCCAGAGTGATGACAGGGTAGAAAGAAAGAAGTGGATGAATGTAGTGGGGATTTTGGTTTCTTTACAAATGAAGAAATATTATGTTGTTATGTTATGTAGTGGGATATGGGGCTGCTTCAGATTGTCCACAGCAGCTGACTATGATTTGTCTCGTGCTCTGGCAGGGGCATGGTTCTGCCAGCTGCAGATAGTTTACATTTGGAATTCTAAGAACTCTTCAGAGAATATATAAATGCCAGAGCCCTGAGAGGGGCAGCTGCTGCTCCCTGGCTACTGCTCCTATGGTTGCTGGATGCTGTTTGATGGTCGCTGGGTGCTGCTTGATGGTTGCTGGATACTGATTTCTGGTTGCTGGTTGGATATATCCTGTCAATGAAGACTGAACTTGCCCCAAGGAACTTGACACCCCTAATCAGCAGGAAGTAGTCCAATGATATTGGCATCCCCCCTCCCCTCTAACCTTCTTTCTTTCAGATTGGCCTGTGGGCAGTGCCATTCCTGGGAATATGGTCCTGGATGGCATAAGAAAGCAGGCTGAGCAAGCCCATAAGCAGCACTCCTCCATGTTTTTTTTCATCAGTTCCTGCCTGTGTGGTGTGGAAGTATAAGCCAAAATAAACCCTTTCCTCTCCAAGTCACTTTTAGTTATGGTGTTTTATCACAGTATAGAAACCCTAAAACTAATTAGTTTTATTCTTTTTATGGCAGCATATTATATCAACTTCTTTAACTGTCTAAAAGTAAGCCCATTTAGAGAAGTATGGTTTTACTTGAACAAATCCACAACATGAAAGATCATAATACGTAGAAGATTGTATATTTAATGTCTACATCTCTCAGAAAAACCTCAAGCTCCATGTGGTGGTCAAGAACCACTTATACTGTTCACCGTTGTATTTCCAGGGCCCCAGCTAGAAACCAGTAAAAAACAGGAGGTGGAGTCCCACTGTAGTGCTTTCTGGTCCCCATCATGGCTGCCAATCCAAAAATACCTGGGGCCGGAGAAAAATTTCAGTGATTAAGAACACTTGCTACTCTCCAGAGAACCCAAAGTTGGTTTCTGGGATCCATGTCTGGTGGACCATCTGTGCCTCCAGCTCCAAAGGGCTTTAATTCCCTTTTCCTTTTCTGGCCTCCGTGGGTACCCACACACATGTTTCAAACACACACACACACACACACACACACACACACACACACACACAGAGAGAGAGAGAGAGAGAGAGAGAGAGAGAGAGACAGAGAGAGACAGAGAGACAGAGAGACAGAGAGACAGAGAGAGACAGAGACAAAGAGAGACAGAGAAGAGACAGAGAGAGAGAGACAGAGAGAGAGAGAGAAAAGAGAGAGAGAGATTAAAATGTAATTAATCCTCATTGCCTGCACATGGTTCTCAAGTAATGGTTCCCATAATGAGGCAAATCATACCAGCTCCCGCACAGCAGGGGGATAGCATGAAATTTTCTAAAGTATGAGCTGTTCCCTATCATGGAGATGAATTGCAACTTCTTAGGCCAGGAAATTCAAGGTTTGCATGCAGTAAGCTGCTTCTGGATAACTCCCCCAGTTAAATCAATTAGAGAATTAATAAATAAATGAAGCTTAAAATCAATTGGAATAGTATTATGCCAACATCAATTTCCGGGTTCCGACAACATAATAGGGTTATGTAAATATCACCAAGGGACACAAGCAATTGGCAAAGAACATCTCTGCACTATTTTTGTGCCTCCTGTGAGTTTTGAACTATTTCAAAATAAGAGGTTACAGTTTTCAAAACCAAATGTGGTTTTAAAAATTAATTATGGTCATCTAACTTGAGCACAGTAGCTTCAGTTCTTCAGGCTTTGAGGAAGAATACAGTGCAGCTTCAGAAGGGATAACTGTGTTTCTGTTGATGACACATGCCACAAATACGACAATGGTCCCATGAGAATGACTCTCCTGGTGATACGGGATCCGTCTTAATCGGTGTAAGTACAAGCTGTAATGTTCCCATACCTGGGACATAACTTAATGGCACATTTCTCAGAATGGATTCTTGTCATTGTGTGATATGTGAGTGTACTACACGAGTCATCAAAATTGCAAAAGCAGTATACAAGTCATTTGCAGAGCTGGGTAGGCCCAGTGCTATTACAGTAGCTCTGTTTACAGAATCCAAGTTTCCAGCCTGTGGTAGTTCATCTTAAGCGTCTGCTTTTCTGGATTGAGAAGCATCTAGCAGGCTAGTGAAGCTCACCCTGGAGGTATCTGGGAGCTTTTCCAAAGAGGATTAGATGTCCAGGGCCCTGGCCTAGTTGAATGGATCAGCTACTTGGTAGAGTCCCAGTATGGTGGCAATACTGGCAGCTGACAGAAGACAGGAAGTGGAGTTCACCTGGAGGAAACAGGTCACTGGGCTTGCCTTGGCCCCAGCCACCATGGGAACTCCCCTACTCTTTTGCAGGCTCCCTGCCTGACCTGGTGGGCTGAACCCTCTGAAAGCATGAGTGAAAGAAATTGTTCCTCTGTGAAGTTGCTTCTGTCCAGTTTCTGTTACAGTGATGAAACTTTAACTCTCACACAGCCCAGGAGCTGGAGTATGGCTGTACTTCCCAGATCTGTTACAAATGCCATCTCCTGGTAGAACCTGTGAAGGACTCTCAAGAGGTCAGTGTGGGGCTCTTCGACCAACCTATCCAGCCCCACAGTCCTCTCCGCCATCTTCAGCCTAAGTCCAGAACATCACATTGTTCTCCTACAGCGCTTAGTCTACAGGCCCATCCCTGAGCTTGTTGCGTTGACATCACAGTGACACTGCACCTAACAGAAACAATTTCTTATGGAAGGAATGATTGGCTTTTGCTCACAGTATCACACACTATGATTTTCATGGCCTTGGGAAGGCATGGCTGAGCTGAGATCATGATGGCTGAAATGAATGGCAGACCCTACTCACCTCACAGTGAATGTGGAAGCAAAGAGAGACTGACGGGAACCAGGAGCCATTATAAATCCTTAAAGTTGCGCCCCTAATAACCTACTTCCACCATCTGGCCCCTCTTCCTACAGGTTCCATGGCTTCCAAACCAGCTGTAGAACAAGTATGTGAAGCATGAATGTGTGCTGGACATTTCAGACTCAAACTGGCTGTCCATATGCACAGGTAACAAGAATGCATTGCACTAACACTGGTGGACACTTCTAAGACCTTTCAACCCATAATTTACTGTAACTAAATTTTTAACACTTATTATTAATGATGATTGTTAAACATTTTAACCTCCCTTTTAGCCCACCAGAGATAGTGGAAAAGAAAGGATACAGAGGAAATGGACCTTTTTAGAAATGGTTCTTTGGTGCAAATCTTCTCTGCATTGTCAGGCACATGTCAGCAGTGGCAGCTCGATCCACTGTTGAACACTTCAGAGATTTACCAGCAGTCCAGTTTGGTAGAATTGGGACAGCAAACACGAATTAACAATGGTGGCACGACCTAGTAGAAACAGCCAAGCTTCAGCCTTAGCACAAATCAGTAGAAGGGATCAGGGCCAACAGAAATGTCAGGAAATTTTCTCAGCTGTGCCTCTCTCAGCAAAGTGAAGATCAGCAAAGACACAAGACCAACAGGCATTGCCCAGCTAGTTCTATACACAAGCCTAGCTCAGCCTCCTTCACTGTCTGTCAAGTCATATTTATACTCCCTCCAAATGAGTCCTCCACAGATCTTGCCTCAGCATGTGAGTCCTCGGCTGACATCACTCTGCCAATCCACCCAAGTTCTCAGAAGTGACAAGAAACTCCCACACACCACCAGAAGTTTTTTGGTGCATTTCTTTCTATGGAGCCCCGAGAAATGGAGCTCAACAACGAACTCATGAAATAAAACATATATACATCATTAGTGAAGAATCCTTCATCACGAGTCCTTCCACATGCTTGCTTTAGCAGAGCATCCTTTCACTTGTGTTTGCTTCAGCTAAACATTCCTTCACGTGTTTGTCCCAGCAAAACACCATCTGACACAACTGACTTTTCAAAGAATACTAACGTTCCCAATTCGGTTTACTGATCCCAACAATGATCCCAACAGTAACCAATCACTGAAGAACAAGAATCCATTCCTGGGCCACCAATCCTGATCCAGGGACTCCTCTGCCTCAGGCTTCTTGTGCTTATGCCATCAGGACCTGTCTCTGCACCCTACCTTCACTCCTAACTTTCCCTGCTCTGGGGTCAAAGAAACTATAATTGAAAATCTGGTCCCTCCTTTCAGGTGTAGAAGTGGGAACAGTCATTTCTGCATCTGCATTGGAGTGAAGAAATTAGCTTAAACTGAACCCAAAACAAGTTTTCAAATGCCTTTGAAAAGACTTGTAAACCACACAGCATTTGTTCATCTCTCAGCTCTTCAAAATGATCATGCATGCACCTGAAGTTTAAACAAAGAAATCCATTAGACAAACAAACCTAAACTCGTAAAACCCAGATTTAGAGATTTATCCCCTCACAATAATGAATATCCAATTCAGAATACCATTTTGTCTTCAAAGAGCCCTGGAGGTTCTTATCTTCGTTATCTTTCTCTGCCGTTAGCAGAAATATTACATCTTTGGAATGAATAAAAAACATTATTCCCTGAGCGAAAACAGAAAAGGCTTTGAACTATTCGCAGGGAATAAATCAACTCGTAGTTACCAATAAACCAAAAAGAATAAGAAAGACTATTTCAAGCCAAGTTGGTCCCTCTTACCTATATATTCAAGTGTCAGTTTTCAAATCAGCTTTAGAATAAACACAGGCACAATCAAATTCTTCTGGTGTGCCACACAAGCTCCTATTCAATCAAGCAATTTAATTCTTTCTCTGTGGAGGGAGTCAAGCTGTTGATTGAGTTAACCCGAAGCCAAGCTTCTAGACCTGATAAAGGTAGACGTTACTCATCCCATGTAGCATCAGTCACCAAGGATAGCATTCCTTATGTTATATGCAAGCCTATCTATACTTCATTCAAATTTTAAAATGCTTCTTTCTACTGAATTGCTGGGTTTTATAATAGAATATAACAGTGGATACCCTCATGCTTGTTTGGTATGTGTACTTACTGTCCAAAGGCACAGGCCAAGGTGACCAATGGGGACAAATATCCAATGATTCCTGCTTTGTGTGGGTTAAGCCTCCTAGCCTGGTCCAAAGGTCCTCAGGCTAAAGGAAAGGTGCCTTTTGATATCCACTCATCCCAACCAGAAGAGTCACCTTTTACATTTACCTACACAATGTTGCGATTCATTAAAGAAATCCTAGGTTGTCTGCTATGGCTGTGGGCATCACCTACCCACTGGCTGCTGCCTACACCTCCAACCTTCTTCTTGCAGGTAGAAATAGGCCTGAGTCCCTAGCTTTCACTGCTTAGATAAATGTTTTCCCTATTATGTTTTAGTTCTCTCTCTCTCTCTCTCTCTCTCTCTCTCTCTCTCTCTCTCTGTGTGTGTGTGTGTGTGTGTGTGTGTGTGCATGTGTGCTTTGTATTCTGAATTCAGACATACATGTGCCATGGGGCATATGCAGATGTCATAATCTTGTGTTGGTCCTTGACTCTGCCTTGTTTGACACGGTCTCTTGTTGTTCACTGCTCTATATAGCAGCTATGTGACCCAAGAGCTCCCTCGTTCCACTTCCTATCCGTAGAAGCACTAAGATCCCAGGTGTTCATTCAACAAGTGTGGCTTTTGCACAGGTTCTAGGGATTTGAAGTCAGGTCCTCGTGCTTGCATAGCTAGTGCTTTTACCACTGGCAAATCTCCTCAGACCCCATTATTCTTAACCTCTGTAGTTCTGTTTCCGTAAATTGCGAACATGAGATCCATTCCTTCTGATTATTCTTTCACTGAGAAATTGCAGAAGAGATCATTCTCAGGATGCCCAACCCTTGGCAAATATAGCTGCTTTGCAAAATGCATGATAGGATTTCAGAGAAGTGAGCATTGTATTACAGACAAACACACTAAGGAGACCAGGGTCCAGACACATACAAAGAACCTTAGTGTTGGCAAACTTCAGATCACAGTTCTGTCTTACAGTATTGTATGAAATGGCTGGAAGGATTTTTCACCTAAGTTGCAAAGTGCATTTTAGATGCACTTGATTTTAAATACAGGACACATTTTATGTGGAGAATTGGCTTTGGGAGGCTTATGGGAGATCCTCAAAGATATAAATTGTTGTTTTAAATTTTTTAAAGAAATCACTATGTCCAGAAACATGTTGTACTGGTTAATTTTAATTGTCAGCCTGACACAATCTATAATGCTTAAGATGATAGATAGATAGATAGATAGATAGATAGATAGATAGATAGATAGATATTGGTACAGTTAGGACTATGGGATGCCTACCAAGGAGGGCTGCAGACATGGAGTAGATCCAGCCTAGGGAGAATTTATGTGTGCTAGGGTAACAGAACTGGAAGGATAGAACTACCCAAGCCCTTTGGAGCCCAGCTAATTACATTACAAGCCCAAGATACTGGACATGGATCTGTGGAACTCCATGGATTTGGGGATTTGATGGATTCCAGGTTTTGTTTTGATCATTCTTAGCTGTAACCTGATTCTTCCATTTTCTTTTCTTATTTATTTATTTATTTATTTATAAATTTATTCACTTTACATCCCAATCACACCCTCTCTCTCCTCTCCTCCCATTTTTATCCTTACAAACCCCTCCCCTATTACCCCCTCTCCCTGTCCTCAGAGAAGGGGAAGCCCCCTTAGGTGCCACCCTGCCCTGAGACATCCAGTTGCAGTAGGCTTAAACACATCCCTCTCCAATGAGGCCCAACTAGGTAATCCAGTTAAGGGAAGGGAATCCAACAACAGGCAGCAAAATCAGAGTCAGCCTCTGCTCCAACTGTTAGAGACCCACATGGAAATCAAGCTGCACATCTGCTACGAATGTATGGGGGGGGGTCTATGCTATGTCCAGCCCCTGCATGCTCTTTTCTTGATGGTTCAGTCTGGACCCATAAGCCCAGATTAGTTGACTCTGTAGGTCTTCTTGTGGTAGGTATCCTTGACCCCACCAGCTTGCTCAATTCTATCCCACATGCTTCCACAAGACTCCCAGAGCAGCGACTGATGTTTGACTGTGGGTCTCTATATCTGTTTCCATACAGTGCTTAATGGAGCCTTTCAGGATACAGTTATGCTAGGCTCCTGTCTGTAAGCATAGCAGACTATCAATAGTGTCAGGGATTGGCTATCATATATGGGATGTTTCAAGTTCGGCCAGTCATTGGTTGAACATTCCCTCGATCTCTGCTCCCTCTTTATCCCTGCACATCTTGTAGGCAGGACAAATTTTGGGTTGAAAGTTTTGTGGGTGGGTTGGTATTCCCCTCCTCCACTGGAAGTCCCACCTGGCTACAGGAGGTGGCCACTTCAGTCTCCATATCCCCCACTGTCTCAACTAGAGTCACTCCCATAGACTCTCCATAGCCTCCCCCATCCCAGGTCTCCAGGTACTGCCAGAGATGCCTCCCATCAATTGTCATTCTCATGCCTAGCCCTCTCCCACAACCCCTCTCCCCACACCGTATCGCACCCTATCTCCTATTCCCACCAGATTCCCTGTCTTAGTCAGGGTTTCTATTCCTGCACAAACATCATGACCAAGAAGCAAGTTGGGGAGGAAAGGGTTTATTCAGCTTACATTTCCACATTGCTGTTCATCACTAAAGGAAGTCAGGACTGGAACTCAAGCAGGTCAAAAAGCAGGAGCTGATGCAGAGGCCATGGAGGGATGTTATTTACTGGCTTGCTTCCCCTGGCTTGCTCAGCCTGCTCTCTTATAGAACCCAAGACTACCAGCCCAGAGATGGTTCCACCCACAAGGGGCCTTTCCCCCTTGATCACTAATTGAGAAAATGCCTTACAGCTGGATCTCATGGAGGCATTTCCTCAACTGAAGCTCCTTTCTCTGTGATAACTCCAGCTTGTGTCAAGTTGACACAAAACTAGCCAGTATGCCCTCCATCCATCCACCTTCAGTGACTATTTTGTTTCCCTTCTGAGGGAGATTAAGGCATCCTCCCTTGGGTCCTCCTTATCATCTGGTTGATTCTTCCATTTTCTATGAGAATTTTTAGCCTGTGACATCATATATTGGAAATATATGACTTGATTTTTTTTTATCAGAACTCACAGTCAAGAGACGTTCTACTTTTTAAAGACTATGGGGGCTTTTAAGGTTGGACTGTGTTTATGACGTCATGAGACTCTGGGAACAAGGAGTGGAAGGTTACAGCTTAAAGTGTTGTGTTTTTATATCAAGTTTAAAGGGGGGTACAGTTGTAGTGGTTAGCTTTAATTTTCAACTCTTCATAACCGAGAATTGCCTATAAAGAAAGTCTTGATGAGGGATTTTGTAGATCAGGTTGATCTATAGGCATGTCTGGGGAGATCTTGATTATGTTGAATTGGGAAGACAACCACTGTGGTTGGCACCATTCCCTAGGCAAGAGATCCTGAACTGTGTAAAGGCAGGGAAAGTCAATTGAGTGCAAGCATGCATGCATTAGTTCATTGCTTTTAACTATGAATGCAATGGCCACATTTCTCTCAATGTTCCTACACTGCTGTGAATTTCCCACTATGATAGACTGTAACCTGGAATTTGTGAGCTGAAATAAACACTTTCCCCCTAATTTGCCTTTATCAAGATATTTTATCACAGCAACCGGATTCAAAGCTAGGGCACATTTACTATATATGTCAAGATGCTCTTAATTCAGAAAACACCAACAAATAGAAGCCCTAGACTCCTGGACTAACTACCACCATCAGTAGCAAACATCAATTTGGGCCTTTTGCTGCTTTAACTTGGGCAGTTCCACATATCCAATCTCTGGGGGACATTCAGAAAAGTCTCACTTTTTAAGTGAGGTTTTGTGGAAGACTGGAGAGATTCCTCCGTGGTTAAGAGCATTGGCTGCTCCTGCAGAGGACTCAGTAATGTTGCCAGCATTCACAAGGTGCCTTACAACTGTCTATAACTCAAGTTCCTGGAGATCCAACACCCTCTTATGACCTCCGTGGACACTACACACATGTGGTGCACAGACAGACATGCACAGCAAAATAATCACACACATAAAAGAAAAATAAAACAAAATTTAAATGTTTCAGAAAAATAAATAAGCAACTTTATGTTTAACAATGCTGCTAGTCACATATGAAATTAAACAGAAGAGCAATTGTATCAATAAAGGAATGATTATGCCTATTTGTATAAGCCAAGAGCTAGCTATGTAAAATGAATTCAATTCAACAACCTGTATGGCATTGCCCTGTACTATTTATCAGATGTTGGCACTGCCTTAACAGCTACTGTGGTTTCTTGAACACATGGAGCCTCCTTTCATCTACTTGGTAAGGATATGTTATCGACCTAGCGTCTGATATAGGTGCTGAGCATGGGCAAGATGGACAAAAGTCTCTGAGCTTCGGAGCCCACACTCTGAACTGGGGTGGAGGAGATGGCAAGGAACCAACAGACTCAATAAACCATATATATAGATGAGGAATGCTATGAAGAAAACCAGAGAAGAGAGACAGACCACATGGAGCACACACTCTTATGTGAAGTGGTCATGGAGTTGCTGGTCCAAAAACAGGTATGAGTGAGAAAGTCCTGAGAAACCTGGTAGGAGTGCCTCAGAGGCAGAGAGAACAGTCAGGATGGACCCAGCCCCATAGAAGAAGCAGGGGTGGGCCATGGAGGAACACCCAGGAGTCCAGTGTGACTGAATAAAGTAGAGACAGCACACACTGGGTCTTACTCGTGACTTTAAGAACATTAGTTCTGATTCTGAAAACCATGGAAAGTCACTGTAAGGTTTTAAGTAGACAGGTTTCTTCTCTCAGCATATAGTTGTCCTTCGGTGTCTGTGGGGGTTGGCTCCAAAATAGGCTGTGGGTATCAAAGCTGGAGGATATACAGGCCCCATGTGTATAGTTGCTTGGTGCCTGCATGTAAACTCCTTCCCATCCTCCCTCCAACCATCTCTAGATGACTCAGAAGACCTCATAGGATGTGGACAGCCCAAACAAGTTTGGTACACAGCATTGTTTATGGGATGGTGGCAAAGAAAAGACTGCACATGATCAGTGCTGATGAGAGTCCTTGCTGCTGCTGTTTTTCAGATGAGCCACTTCGTGTAGCCAGGATGGTTCCTCCTGACTCAACCCTGCACCTCTGTACCCAGTCTGATGCGGTGTTTTTAAATTATTTCTCAACCCCTGACTGGTTGGCTCTGCAAATGTGAACCCCACCAACACAGAGCCCCCAATGTGCTTTGGCATCATCCTGGAGCCCAGCTTTGTAGAAAGGCCTCACTTGGGAACAGCTCGCTCTCCACTTCCTGTAACCCAAACTGGATTTGTTCTCCCTCGAGACTGCATAGGGCACAGCTAACAAGCAACACCCCCTCATTCAAGTTTGTCATACAGTCTGCTTTTAACAGCCTGTGTTGAAATGCTGTTCACATACAATGGAATTCACCATGTAAGGCTATCACTCCGAGGGTTTTCATATACTCACGAAGGGGTACAGCTCTCAGTATCGTTTATTTTAGAACATGCTAATCACCCCAAAGAGAAATTACACTCCTGTCGGTGATCACCCCGTTTTCCCAGCCCCTCCCATCAGCCCCCGGCAGGCAGAGGTCTATTTTTGTCTCTATAGATCAGCCTACCATGGTCATTTCACAGAAATGGAATTATATAATACATAGGATGTGTTCTGTACCTGACTTATTTCACTTAGCATAAGGTGGTCAAGCTTTATCCATTTTGTGCCTGTGTTAGTAATTCTTCTTTTTTGAAGCATTCAGTGGTTTTAAAGTGCAGTTGAGTGACATAAAAGCACTCTTTCACACATCCACCTCCAAAATTCTTTTCATTCTGTAAAAACTGAAATATTAACCCATTAATAAGAATCCCTCCCCAACCTCTTTCAAGTCTTAGAAACTATCACCCTACATTCTGTCTTTATAGGTCCGCTGCCTGTGCTTTTAACTCAGTGCCCCTCAACCTTCCTGATGCTGTGAGCCTTTAATACAGTTTCTCATCTTGTGCTGACCCAAACCATAAAATTATTTCATTGCAACTTCATATCTGTAATTTTGCTACTATTGTGAATTAATCATAATGCAAATATCCAATATACAAGATACCTGATATGTGACCCCTGTGAAAGGGTCATTTGAGCTCCCAAAGGGGTCATGACTCACAGGTTGAGAATAACTCTTTTAATTGCTAAATAATATTCCATTGGATGGCTATATCAAATTTTGTTTAAAGTATCATTCCAATATTGGGTGGAAATAGGCCCTGTGTGTTAATTAGTTTCCATTACTGTCACAAAATACCTGTGAGAACCAACTTATTAAAAAGAAATTGTTCATTTTGGCTCATGTTGGGAAGGTAACAGAACACCATAACAGGAACAGATGGTAGAGGACAGCATTCACCTCATGGCCAGGAAGGTTAAAGCAAAGAACAACAGGCACCTATAACTGCTGGGAACAGGCACCAGTGACTGCTGGGAACAGGCACCTATGACTGCTGGGAACAGGCACCAGTGACTGCTGGGAACAGGCACCTATGACTGCTGGGAACAGGCACCAGT
The DNA here is from genome assembly GCF_000001635.26 of Mus musculus. NCBI lineage: Eukaryota > Metazoa > Chordata > Mammalia > Rodentia > Muridae > Mus > Mus musculus. Next base: position 121,174,518 of record NC_000073.6, on the reverse strand, counting down.
GACTGCTGGGAACAGGCACCAGTGACTGCTGGGAACAGGCACCAGTGACTGCTAGGAGATGGAGAACTAGCCTCTCCCAGAATGAGCCCTCTTATTGGTTGCCCAATGCAGAGTGGTCATCCCTAAAACCATGACATACCAACAACAGATATTAACTCAACCAGTTGTATGTATATATAATTGTGCATACACATACATATACATATATGTACGTATCAAAGAAAGAAAGGCTGTTAAGTTGAGAGTTAGGGAAAAACATGGGGAGATTTTGAACGGCTGTTGAGAAAGGCTGGAGGGAAAAAAATAATAGAATTCTATTTCTACTAAAAACATTTTTAAGAGGCAAAACTTCACATAATTATCATTTACAATGCAGTAATATTCAATATATAGTCAGTGTTCACCTTTCTCTGACTAAATGTGTGTATGCATATATGTTTAAATAGCTGCATGTTTAAGTTATGGCTTAAATAAAGATTATGCATGAAGATTTAAGTAAGAATGAAAAAGAAAAAAATGTAAGATCCTACCATCATTTGGGGGGTGCACCCCCCAGTGACTAGAAAACTGGCTCTCACCTCAAAAGTTTCCACCACCACCTCCCAATACAATCAATCAGGGACTAAGCCTTTAATATGGGACTTTGGGAGCTATGTCTGGGGCAAGCTGCACTGAGAAGCAATTCTGAGGCAGGGAAACATATAAAAAGTTGTTCTTATAATGCACAGCCAAAGAGTGAGCAGAGAGCAGGTCACCCCTGCATACCGCAGTCTGGTGTGGTTTTAATAAGTCCATCTCTTGGGGTTTCCCTTCGTATTTCTTTGTTTATTCATTACTGTAATTGCTCCGCTGGGTTTTTCCCTACTCACCAGCTTACGTGCTTCAAACTGTGATGTGAACGCAAACATTTATTCCACTGGCAGCCATAGGAACGTCCCAGGCCTCTGCCCCTGGGATCCACCTGCTTGAAAAAAGCATGGCAGGCACGCTCCACTGCGACAGCACTGTTTGGCCGGGACGATCTCACAGCCTTAGCCCCTAAAATCATTTCATCAAGTTCAACAGATACATATCCTTGACTCTCTAGCCAATATTTGTCTAACTCACTCTGCTCCTGCAGCCACCTCATCTAATGTCCAGAGCTTTTCACAGTGGTTGTGCCACACACAACTGGGTGACGCGATTTGCACACCATAAGGGCATTTGGACTGGATTTTGTTTGTATGTATAATACCATTAAGCTGTTATTGAGTAGTGAGATACACAATAAGCTGAAAGGCTCTTGTTCTGAATATTTTCCATCAACCAATCATTATTTTACATCCCTATTGACTGTTCTGTCCGAGAAAGGTGGACTATAGTAACACAGAGGAGGTCCCTCCACTTCTGAACTTAAGAAGTTTGGCAGCGACTTGGGGGGGGCGGGTAAAAGTAAAAAAGAGTTAAAATTTTCTGCCAAATGGACAAAGAATCAAAAACCCAGCGAACATCATTCTTTGGCTAGGGATGTATTCAGTGTAGAGCACTTGCCTAAAATACACAAGGTCCTGGGTTTCTTCAGAGTGTTGGGGAAAAAAAATAGAATTCATCACTACAAGATAAAAGCCGGGCATGATGGTGCATAGCTGTAAGCCTAGCGACTCAGGAGGTTTCAGCAGAACTCAACTACAGGCATACAAAGACTCTGGAGAAGGAGAAAAAGAAAAAGCATCCTTCCATCTTGCCGGGTTCGGCTTCACTAGATATTTTCTCTCTATGGTTTCAGAGAAAGGAACAAAAGGAAGGGAGAAAATTTGCTCACAGTAAAAGAGCTGAGGACACACAGAACCCTCACGGATTGATCAATTGTCTATTTGTTGTGAGAAATGCAATGTAAATTATACTTTGGCTCCCGCCCCACATTGGGCTACTGGTAGCTGCCTATTGCTATGTAAGAAATTATCCCAACACTTAGATACCTCAAACACCAGCTTATTCCTTCAGTCTCTGTGGGCCAGGGAGTTGGATGGAACATGGGCCAGCTGGGTCCTCTGCTTGCTTTCAGGGTCTCTCACAGATCTTTTGATGAGAGCCCTCATCAAACATCTTGCTTCTTGCCCAGGGAAGGATCCACAACTCATGAGGTGCTGCCGGAAGCCACCCTCACCTGTCCCTTTGCCATGTGGGAACTGATTTATCAGAGCGAGGAAGCAAGACAGATTGATGCCAGCAAGACAGAAGTCCCAGTCATTAGTAACCTTATCTCAGAAGTGACATTCCATCACTTTCCCACATCCAGCTGATTAAAAGCAAGCTGCTAGATCCAGCCTCCACTCGGGCCAGAGTTACACAAGAGCCTGAATACCAGGAGGGGAGAATTATCTGGGACCATCTTCAAGGCTGTCTGCCACAATTACCCACTAGTGCTTCCGTATGAATGGACTGTGAAAGGGACCATGCCTACTACCACAATGAGGCGCATAAATAGCCTGCAATTAGGAGGCGCCCAGAGGCAGTCATTTGCAGACATCCTGGTGAGGTTTTGTTTGGGGAACTGGATTGCTCCCAGGCTGGGTCCGTTGAGGAAACACGATTAATTTGACAATTGCAACCAGAGTCATTAGCTACAAGGACAGTATTAAGCTATCCCCACGTAGTAGTAAGACATTTGCGTCTCTGTGGCATCAAAGACAAACTTGATCAGATAAAATAGGCAATTATCAACTGACCCGATTCTGCCTATATTGAGGTAGGAAGCAGGGAAATTCCATAGTGTCCCCTTGTAGCCTTTAAGGGTTAATTCTTTGATACTAGATCTGTGAAATGAAGCAGACTTCTAGAAGGAAATGGGTGTCTCACCTCAAATTGGGTAATTGAGAACAGTTTAGGAGAGAAACTATTTACAAGATGAGACTGTGGGTAAGGTTAAAAGAAACAGAGGGGGTGAAGTGCCCTGGAATGAGCAACAGCAGGGAGCCCTTGCCCACCAGGTCTGAAAGGAAAAGGATGGGAAGAGATCAGGTCCTGGGACCCAGAGAGAAATTACCTATAAAAAAAAGAGCTTCCCAGCAGGAGCCTTTGAGGGGATTCAAGCCTGCAAGCTCACACCACCTCTTTTTCTGTCAGGAAGAAGCTGAAGGAATATAGGCCCTGATGTCTCCTCCTACCCTCCAACCTGCTGCTGGGACCCACTGGCCCATCCCAGCTGCACACCAGAGGCTAAGTAGCTTAACCAGGCTCCCTAGACAAGCAGAAGAGGTAAAAGAGGGCAGAAAAATTTAGAGATGGAAGGCAGAAATTGTCCAAAATGTAAATAAAAAGCCAGGGGATGTGGTTGAGGCTTTATAAAATGATAAAGGTCATAAAAATTCTCCAAGGAAGAAACAGACACTACGAGCTTCCAAAATCTGGTGTTCAGACTTGCATGGAGAAACTCAATAGCACTTGGGGGTGGTGGGGTATACATATGTGTGTCTATGTGTTTGCATGGGGAGGCGCAAAAATATGTGTCCGTGTATTTTCATGGGGGGCATATATATGTGTCTGTGTGTCTGTTTCCGTGTGTGTGTGTGTGTGTGTGTGTGTGTGCCCCATTGTGGCACATCATTGTTTTGAGACAAGGTCTCTCACTAATCCTGGGGCTCATTGATTCACCTGAGCCAGCTGACCCACAAACTCTAGAGACCTGCCTGTCTCTGCCTCCCCGGGGCTGATATTATGACACATGCCATACCTGGCTTTTTATGTGTGCCCTGTGGATCTAAATTTAGGTCTCCATGCTTGCCTATGCTTGCCAGCTCTCCAACCTCTACACGGAACAGCTTTTGGCATGAAAATCTTCTCTGGAAGAAATAAAGTAGTTCCCAGGAATGTGCTTAGGGGAATTACAGACCTGTGTAAGTCAGCTTTTCATTAGTGTGACAAAATAAATCAGACAATTCATAAGAACAAAGATTTGTTTGGGTTCCTGGATGCAGAGGTGTCAGTCCATGGACACTTGACTCTGTTGTCTTTGAGCCTATGACAGACAGTGTATCATGTTAGGGAACCCATAGCAATGCAAAGCTACTCAGCACATGGTGGCCAGGAAACAGAGAGAGAGAACCAGCCAAGGTTCCAATATTCTCTTCAAGGGCATATCCCCAGTCATCCAACCTCCTTCCACCAGGTCTCTCATAAGGCCACCACTACCTCCCAATAGAGCCAGTGACTAGGACCAACCCTTCAACCCATAAGGACTTTTAAAAACCTATACCCTAACAAGTCTCCACTCTGAAAATCTACCCTTTCACATCTACCAAGAGAGAGTTCCGCAGAGCCTAGAAAGGGAAGATTCCCCCAGGAGATGCCTGCAGCTGCATCATTACGCAGAGATGAACTGAACAAACCCCGCGTGACTGTCGTTGCCTATCCATGCATACCTGTGTGACCAGCTTGAATCAAAAGTTAGACATGATATGAGATTAATTAATTAATACTAGTAAACTAGAATAATTAAAGAAGCACAGTAAAATAAAGATCACATCCGTGTGTTTTCTCCTCCTTCCCGTAAAGTAGCATCGTTGAGCTCTGACTTTGAGGATCCTCTGCGCCGCTGCTCTCTGGCAGACCCGATTTGACTGCACTGCTATTCTCGCTCTTCTTTTACTTAGTAAATAAGGAATCCCTATACACAGTCACTCCGCGGTCACTACAGTCAACCTAGTAACCAAAATGGGTACTCCATGGATGATAGCTGGGTAACATACACAGCATGGGTTCTCTGGACAAGAGGATAGTGACTAGTTCACATCCTGAGTCAGCACAAGGCTCTATCGTGCAATTTACAGGTTATGAGTTGTTTATTTCAGGAATTTTTTAAAAGATTTGTTTATTTATTTATTTTAGGTGTGTGAGTACACTGTCTATTCAGACACATCAGAAGAGGGCATCATATCCCGTTACAGAAGGTTGTGAGCCACCATGTGGTTGCTGGGAATTGAACTCAGGGCCTGTGGAAGAACAGATAGTGCTCTAAACTGCTGGGCCATCTCTCCAGCCCTATTTGAGGAATTTTTAATCTAATAATTTAGGGCAAGGGGTAACTTAAATCATGGGTAAATAATTACCCTACACAAACCTGGAAACCACACACTTCACCACATGGTGGATTGTGGGGACAGCCACCAAGGGCAAAGACCACTGCCTCTGTGTAAGGGCAGGAGAGGTCTTCCTGACAAGTCACAACAAGGCACTGCTGAATGCCAGCCACCAAATCAGACTTAATGATAGCAGGCTGCCGTGAGCAAGCAAATGCTACCACATGAGAATATAGGCCTCTCCTGGATACCCAGAATACTTGTCCCTTTTGATGCTAAATCAGGAGAAAGGTGAAAAGAAGATGACATTGGCTGCCCTGGGGGACTGGAAGAATCTGTCCAGTTAAACGGACCACAGTCCAAATGTAGGTGTGAATGACTCACCCTCTTAAGACCCAGTTCCCAAGGAAGAACAGCCCAGGGGAGGGGCAGAAACTCACAAGAGTCTCCTAAACAGGCCCAGGGCTCACGGCCTCACGTATTATTTGCTACTTTGTCGTTGGTGTGAAAATAAAGTTTGGGCCCTGTTAACTTATTGGAGCTTCAGGTATACGAGAGGTTCAAATTCAAGGCCAAGATTTCTGTATTATCCTGTGAAGCTGTTCAGAATCATCCACAGTAAAAGCTATTTGGAAGGCCTGAGGGTATAGCTCAGCAACAGAACACTTGCCTGGTGTATTGGGGGAGGGGGGGAGATAGGGGGAATCTCTCACGTAAAGAGAGAGATTTTGCAGTATTAATATCATTGTATCTACTCACGTGTGCGTGTGTGTGTGTTTAAGTGCATAAGAATTCAAGGTGCTTGCAGATGTCAGAGGAAGGGAGTGGATTGCCTGGAATCATAGGCTATCGTTGGTGAGTGCCTGCCTGACACAGTGCTGAGAACCAGACTTGGATTCTCTGGGAGAACAGAACAGCAAGTGCTCTTCGCTGCAGAGACACATTTCCAGTTCTGTTAATACCCTTTCTTAACTGGATTCTCCCAGTTTACCCTGCCCTCTGTCTCTCTATGCCTGTCTGTCTGTCTGTCTCTATCTTTCTTCCTGTCTCTGTCTCTGATTCTCTGTCTCTCTTTGTCTCTGTCTCTGAATGTGTGTGTGTGTGTGTGCGTGTGTGTGTGTGTGTGTGTGTGTGTGTGTGCTTATAATGTGTGCACTCACGTGCTATGGCCAGAAGACGACAACATCAAGTTTAATTCCTCCCTAGTGCTGTCCACCTTAGAGTTTTTTGTGAAACGGGGTCTCTCCCTGGCCTGGTAGAGTGTGTTGGCTTGCCAGCAAGACCCTGCGACCTGTAGGTATCTGCCTCCCTATATGTATCTGGAACTGCAAGCGTACATTCAGCCTTTTTTACGTGGATGCTGGGGCTCAGACTCGGGTCTTGTGTTTGCAAAGCTAAGACTTACTGAGCCATCTAGCCTGCCCTCTTAGTTCATTTCTGAATTCCTCTCCTTCATACAGCTTCTCTCCCATCATTCTAAGATGGCCACTTTATTTCCCAAAGGAAAGGGAGGTTCCTTCTCTGTTCCGACAACTGAATAAAAATCTAATCTGTAGAGGCTGAGGGACCGGTTGGAACAGTGAGTGCTCTGAGTGGAGTAGTTCAGTGAGGTTTTAGATACAAAGTCTGTCCTGGTAACGTGTGCCGAACTTCCATGTTACAAGCATGAGCTCCAACCCAACTTCCCTCTGGGACCTGATTTCTAGGGCTTCTAGGCTTAGAGACAGGAAATAATTGGATATGGGGTGAAGTGAGGGGCAATTATCCACTATCGAGTAGTATAGCACTTTTTAGAAACAGAGTTGCTTAACTAATGTAACGAGTAGATGACGGGAAGGGACATTCAAGAAATAAGGTATGTCATCTACCTAGTAATAGAAAAGGACCTCCCCTGTGCAAAAAGCCAATGTTCACCACTTGGTGGAGTCTTTAGCTTTACTGAGGCTTCACTGGGCATGTCTGAGGTTAGCTGGGTTAGACTTGTCTCCATGGCAGGGCCTAAGTTCATTTCTATTCCATGTGCCCCCTTCCCACAAAGAGGCAAGCAATATCTGGCATGTACATTTAAAAGTTCTATTAGCTTATGTCATGTCTACTCACACTGCAGTGACCAAATCTTAAATTTAGCTGGGTAGAGATGTAGACTCATCTAAAGAGACACTATTGTCACACAGAATCAAAGCCTGGGGCACACGGCTTGTGTATATAATCCTAGCAAAGCGAGTAAACAGAATTGCTGAGTGTACTGTTTAATCCCCTACATAGAGGAATGTGCCAGAAGGTCTCAGAGGCTAGAAGGAATACCCTGCATCTCTCTTGACACCTCTGCAATGCTCCATATGTCTCTGGCATCTTGGCTTGCCCCAGTACAGCCCAGGAAAGGGGCTAAAGTAAATATGGCCCGCTTACCAGGGAAGGGTCGGAAGGACTCGCCTCCTTTTCTGGAATAGACGGTACCTGAGGCAGGGAGCACACAATAAACTGCCCATGGTGACTGGAGGGTCTCCAGAATCACCAGACATCCCAAATAAATTTGCAGATGAAAATCATTTCCAGGCCACTCTCTATAGAAATCCCAGCCGAGTGTGCTGTGTGGCCTGGCAGTTCTTACTTTCTCAGCATATATTGATCTTTTGAAATAGGATCGCACTATATAGCCAGGGCTGACCTTGAACTCACAATTCTTTTCCTTAGCCTCTGGAGTACTGAGGTTACAAGTGTTTGATACCACACCTAGGCCATAAAACTTTTTCTTAGGTCAAACTTTAGCAGAGACAGGCAGACAGGCAGGCAGACAGACAGACAGACAGACAGACAGACAGACAGACAGACAGGCAGACAGACTATTGAGGTCCTTCAAGAGGAAAGAGTGACCAAAGTTTGTTTTATTATTTTTAACTTTATGTGTATGGGTATATAGCTGTATACTGCATGTAGGCCTAGTGTCTTTGGCGGTCAGAGAGTGTTTGGTCCCATGGAAATGGAGTTACAGACATTTGTGAGCCACCATGTGGGTGCTAAGAACTACACCTGGGTCCTCTGCCAAAACAAAGTGGCTCTTATCCTGTGAGCCATCTCTACAACCTCAAGGGCAACGGACTTTTAAGGTCAAAGCAACAACTATTTGATATGAACATGTTGCTCTTGCCCACGACAGTTTTTCTTCAACAAAGCCAAGCATCTCTCTCCTCCCCCTCTCTCCTCCCCGAGTTCTCACACACATGCAGCATGACTCCTCTTTGGCTGTACAACCCATTTACGTCTGGGTACCAGAACTAGAGAAAAAAAAAAAAAACACGAGTTCAACTTCCATTAGCTAGCAGGCTAGGGTTGCAGAAAAGAAGATTTCCAGCCCTCGGCAATCAAGGCTCAGCATCAGAGTAGCCCAAAAGTGAAGCTTCCACTGAAAGCTCTACGATATTCAAAATGGTTAATAGCCAGGAAGGCACAGGTCCCACCCAGTCAGAACCATGGTCAGCAGCACACCCTTATGGGAGCCCAAATGACCTTCATCCCTGCATCTATCTAAAAACCAGCAAGGAGGTGGAGGCTGGAAATCCACTGGGAGGACTGACATTGAAAGGTGAATGGGACAGCACCTGCCAGTGTGACCTGCTGCTTCCCTGCATGCAAGGGACTCTTTTCAGCCTGACACCCCGGGGGTCCTGCAGGGCACAAGCTAGATTTGTCTTTCTGCCTGAGGCCATCACCAATTATCTGTGCTGTGAGGCAAGCTGGCCTCCTGCCAGAAGAGGAGGTGAAGGGATTTACAGAGTCTTTCTCTGATCTAACTTATTAGAGAAGTTAAAGTCACCCATTCAGGAGATGGTAGCATTGCACAGAGGTGAAGAAGTCAGGATTTGGTCCCCTACTAAGTAGAAGGCCTTCGGCACAGCTCCTTAACCTTCCTGGGGCTCAGTCTCCTTGTGTTGCAAAGGGGAATCATCCCAGGACCCACCCAGGCAGGTCCTGATGACCGTGAAATGAGCTGGCCATACAGTGACAGCCCTTGCGCAGCCTGACGGGATCAGCTTGCCGTTATTATAATGGAGAGTCATTATGGTTATCCAGAGGGGAGGGGTGGCCAGGGAGGTCAGAAATCAGTGCTCAAAACAGAAGATGACTCACAAAAGCCACAAAGTAAGCAGATCTCAGAGTTCTGTGGGCAGGCATGATGGAGTGTACCTGTGAGCTCCCTCCTCCCTACACACAGAGACACACAGACACACAGACACACAGACACACACACACACACACACACACACACACACGCGCGCGCACACACAAATACACACACAAATGGAGGCGCTAGACAGACAGCTCAGTCAAGACACTGCTTGCCACGTCTTACCTGAATTTGATCCCCAGAACCCACAATTCATTTTATTTTATTTCATTTTATTTTATTTTATAGAACAAAAACATAGGAAGGAAAGGGGAGGGAGAGTAATGAGATTATATTGTAACTTTAAATTTTTAATGAAAAAAAATAAGTTGCAAAAATTAAAAATAATAAAATTAAATCCAGGTGTGTTGTCTCAGGCTTGTAACCTGAGCTCTGAGGGGCCTCTACAATAGCAGCTTTCCCAGGACTCCCTCAGACTCTTAGGACACAACCACAGGTTTTGGAAGGCTCACACCGGCTCCCTTTCCCATCTTCCTCTTCCAATGGCAGTGCCTAAGAAGTACTCACTGGGTGACCCAGGATGGAAGCCGGAGAGGTTTCTTTTTTTTTTTTTTTCACAGAATTTTTTTTAATTAGGTATTTTCCTCATTTACATTTTCAATGCTATCCCAAAGGTCTCCCATACCCACCCCCCCAATCCCCTACCCACCCACTCCCCCTTTTTGGCCCTGGCGTTCCCCTGTACTGGGGCATATAAAGTTTGCAAGTCCAATGGGCCTCTCTTTGCAGTGATGGCCGACTAGGCCATCTTTTGATACATATGCAGCTAAAGACAAGAGCTCCCAGGTACTGGTTAGTTCATATTGTTGTTCCACCTATAGGGTTGTAGTTCCCTTTAGTTCCTTGGGTAATTTCTCTAGCTCCAGCCAGAGAGGTTTCTTAGCGGCTTGGGCACTTGTTGCTCTTGCAGAGGATGCACATGGTGGCTGTCTCGTTAGAGTTTCTACTGCTGTGATGAGACTATGACAACTCTGAATAAGGAAAACATTTCATGAGGGCTGACTTATGGTTTCAAAGGTTCAGCCCATTATCATCATGGTGGGAAGCATGGCAGGGCACAGGCAGACATGGTGCTGGAGAGGGAGTCTAGAAGTCTACATCTGGATCAGCAGGCAGCCGGAAGACAGAGTGAGCCACTAGGCCTGGCTTGAGCTTCTGAAACCTCAAAGCCCACCCCTTGTGACACATCTCCACTAACAAGACCACACTACAATAATGTCATTCCCTATTAGGGGCATTTTTAGTCAAACCACCACAGTGGCTCACAGCCATCGATAACTCCCATTCTAGGAGATCTAACTCCCCCTTCTAGCCTACTGTAAACACTAGGCACACATGTGGAACATAGACACACATACAGGCAAGTCATCGATATACATAAAATGAAAATAAATAATTTTTAAAGAGAGACTCAAGACGCCCCCACTTGCCACCAGAGGAATGCCAGGCATCACAATGGTCACCTTGCAGATATAGCTTTCAGTCAAGGCCAGTGCTGCCCCACCCTTTCCATTGCTCTGACTTCTTGTCGCTAAGACCAAAAGAACTTGGCAAGTTCTAGAAATAAGTTCATCCCAGAAGAATCAAGTGGGATGAGGGGAGGGACTAGGTTTCCTACGCTGGTCAGAAATCACTTCAATGATTGACATATCCAATATATTTTTATATCTTTTTATTTCAGCCCATTCACCAAAGCCCAGAGCAGATTAAAACCACACCCTCCACTAAAACTAAAAATGCTTAGAAAGGTTAAGTTATAACTCCACTGATTCCCAAGGAAATGGAAACATCTGGAAAATGTATTTAAAAATTGATTTAATGTTGAGCCATGTTAAATGTTTTAATTTCCAAGCAATGTGATACCCACCACAACATCAATTAGTTGCAGCAATCAGGCAAGAATATTGGCTTCTGTTGAGAGATTCATTTATTTCAGCCCAGCTAAGTGTCGAAGGAGAAATCCAAGGCTGCCTGGTGCTCCAGGGAAGGGAAATCAAGCCAGACTGGAAACGAAATCACCCCCTGGCTGAAAGGGCATGCTCTCTTGCTCTCTCTCTCTCTCTCTCTCTCTCTCTCTCTCTCTCTCTCTCTCTCTCTCTCTCCTTCCATCACCACAGCTTCTCTGTCTCCAAGTCAACAACATGGGATGGGAAAAGAGTACCCACTAGGGAGACAGACTGGCTTAAGAATGCAAGATGGTTTTTAATAATTATTTTTTCCAAGGCCCCGTGATCTCCCTGCCCTCGATAAGGCTCCTCAGGTAAAGGTCTCCCCCGTCTGAAAGCAGCTTCTGACTCTGCACACCTTCACCAGCTTCTTGCAACACTCAACAGGCCACTCGGCATCAGGACTTGGCCGTCAGAAGCAGCAGGGTACAGCCAAGCCAAAGCGCCTGGGAGGCAGGCTCTCCTGAAAGCAAACACAGGGCAAGGGGCCCGGGAAGTTGCTGTGGGCTGCAGAGGTGCAGCATGGCCTCTGCTTCCTCATCCCTTAAATTGGGGTAATGGAGGAACCAGAACAAAAAACGGGATTGTGTGACTCAGCACGCTCCAGACCTGCCTTAATCGAAAGAGGTCAGGGAGCAGAGTGTATCCGAGTTGCAGGTGCCTGGGTGCGTTGCTGACTCGGGAACTCTTGGGGAGGCCTGGGAATCTGCAGTTAAGCATCACTCCTGGGTGTTTCAGAAAGGGTTGGGCTCCCAAAAAAAGGGTTCACCGGATGGCAGCCTTGGGGATGGGGTGGGGCTGAAGGGTAAATGGAGGAAGGGCATTAGGGTCTTTCTGACATGGCCGTTTCAAGAGGAAACTGATACCTACCTCTCTAAAGAGGATTTGGCAATCTCTCTTAACTTAAAAGAGCACTTGCCACTGGCAAGATTGTACGGCTGCGTTATTTGTAACAGAAAATATGGTAACCCAACTGAGAATCTATACATACAGGTCTGGTTAGGCACTTAAGGCTCAGCCCTATAACCAGCCAGTGTTCTGTTCCCACAGAGGGCACAAATGCCTCTGAGAGGTATCATCAGATCCACACATCCAAAATGCAGGATGCAGGACAAGGATACAATAAGCCCTTGTAAAAGGGCAAGGCTTGTGTAGACATGACTTATTTGTGTCTGTGCAGACTGTGTAGACAAATACATCAGCTACTGACAACATTGGCTACCCCTGGAGAGAAGAACTGAAAGGCTGGAAGACCGGGGACAAAGGGAAAAGGTTTATCACACAACTTCCAGGCCTTCTCCATGTGTTTAAAGCTACATGTGTTTAAAGCTATATGTGTTATTGACTTTTGTATCATCATACAAAAAAAAAGCCATATGAATTCTATGTTTCAATGAAAATTTGCAAGTGTATCAAAAGAACATGGTTCCTATTTGGTGGTGCCACCTGTGGCCACAGAAATGTTCTCATTCAACATCCTCTGTGGAGGGAGGGGACTGAATGTGGGGATTTTTAATTAAGGCAAAGAAGGGAAGGAGACAGGGAGAGGAAGAAAGGGAAGGGAGTCCTAGTTAGATGTGGAGAGCCGTGCCGTGAGCAATCGCCATTATAAGATGGCGCTGGCTTCCACTGCGCCTAACTAGTAAACAAGCCTTATGTGCAAGTGCAAGAGCGAATTCACGCCTAGTCACTGCCCATCTCGGGGGCGTAGTAATGGGGTGATGGGCGAGCAACATATCAGGAGCTGTCACACCACATCAGGTGCTGAAATGTCACGCTGCGGGCTATATAAGCAGCGCCATTTTCTGGGTTCGGGGTCTTCCTCCTGAGAAGTAAGCAATAAAGCCTTTTGCCGCAGAAGATTCCAGTTGTCCTGAGTGTGTTCTTGCCGGTGGGGACAAAAGCTCGGGATAGTTAGGGACCAAGTTCTCTTTCTAGCCTGGGTATTTTCAGGT